>NC_081552.1:144639374-144940926 GCF_963082655.1 Stomoxys calcitrans | reverse complement strand
TCTGTAATGGCATTCTTTCTTCTGTCAGTTATCAGCTGTTACTTTTAGCTTGCTTTAGAAAAAAGTGCGCGAAATTTTGTTTACATTTGTTTGTTTGGCGTCAATTTTAATATGGAGCCCACAAAGGAGCATTTTCGTCATATTTTACTTTATTATTTCCGTAAAGGAAATATCGGACTATCATATATATAAAAATCAATTTGTGTTTGTTTGTAGGTTTGTTTGTTTGTTTGTTTGTATGTTTGTGTGTTTGTGTGTTCCTTATAGACTCAGAAACGGCTGAACCGATTTTCTTGAAATTTTCACAGATGGTGTATAATGATCCCGTGGAGAAAATAGGGTACTACATTGTTTGATATCTGAAGTGGGCGGACCCTCCCCTTACCCTACTTTTCAGAAACGCCAGATCTCGAAAATGGGTGGTGCGATTTATGCCAAATTTTGTGTGCTCTCATATAGTACCCTAAAAATAAAAATTTGGGATCCAAATTTCGGATGGGGTACCTAGGGAGGCTGCCCCACCCTAAAACATACCAAACATATCTTTAGAAAAATCACGACAAAATGGACTCAAATGAAAGGTATTTAGAATAAGAAAACGTATCTGATATCCAACTGTCGGACCGAGTGTTAGAGGGACCACCCCAAGCCCCAAAATATCCCTAAATCGGACATATTTACCAACCATGGCAATATGGGACTCAAATGAAAGGTATTTGCAAGTAGATTTAGGGTTATAAAAGCCACATTTATTATCCGATTTTGCTAAAATTTGGAACAGTGAGTTGTCTTAGGCCCTTCGACATCTTTCCTTAATTTGGACCAGATCGGTCCAGATTTGAATATAGCTGTCATATAGAACGATCTCTCGATTATAGGTTTTGGGCCCATAAAAGGCGAATTTATTGTCAGATTTCGCCATAATTTTGGACAGTGAGTTGTGTTAGGCTCTTCGACATTTTTCTGCAACGGTCCAGATTTGGATATAGCTGCTATGTAGACCGATATCTCGATTTAAAGTCTTGGCCCCATAAAAGGCGTATTATAATCCGATTTCACTGAAATTTTGACACAGTGACTTATGTTAGGCTTTTCGACATCCGTGTCGTATATGGTTCAGATCGATTTATTTTTAGATATAGCTACTAAAAAGAGCAATATTTTTTTATACACAATTGAACAATGACTTGTACTTATTAGTATTTGGTCTAAATCGGAACATATTGCGATTCTACTGCTATGGGACATAAGGTATGCAATTTTCACAGGATTTTGATGAAAGGTGGTTTATATAATATATACCCGAGATGGTGGGTATCCAAAGTTCGGCCCGGTCGAACTTAACGCGTTTTTACTTGTTTTATGTTAATAAGGTTTTGAAATGGAGAATTAAGTTGCGAAATCGAAAAAACAGTCCTATGGCAAAAAGATTCGTTTTCGAGCGTTTGTTGTTTGTTTGTCTGGTTTAAAATAAACTTTGGAATATGTTCGAAAATAATATTGTTTAAAAGAAAAAAAAATAAAATTAGAAAACAGCTAATTTCGAAGAAAAATGGAAAGTGTTTTTTTTTTAATTGACGCGTTGCGGATGTTTTGGATATTGTGAGGAAGAGTATTCCAAAGGCGTATGGTACTCGTGTAAAACTGCCATTCAGATACTAAGCCCCAGCAGCCCCTAACCGGGGCGAGCACACCTGGAAAACTTAACAAATTACTCTGAGAAACAAAGGAATAGAAATAATGGACTACCCTAACGTTGACGACCCACGAAGTATACGCACTGGTATCAAATTAAAGGAATTTAAGATTAGAAAACATATCTGATATCCAATTTTCCGACCAAGTGTTTTGGGGCCACCTCAACCCCCAAAACACCCCTAAATCGGACATATTTACCGACCATGGCAATATGGGACTCAAATAAAAGATTTTTGAGAGTAGAATACGAATCTGATATCCAAATGTGGGACCAAGTTTCTGGAGTCCACCCCTTCCCCAAAACACCCCCAAACAGGAATTATTTACTGACCATAGCAATATGGGGCTCAAATAAAAGGTATTTGAGTGTAGAATACGAATGAGATATCCAAATGTGGGACCAAGTGTTTTGGGTGACGCCAGTCTCCAAAAAGACCCTCAAAGAGGACAAATTTACGACCATAGCAATATGGGGCTCAAATGAAAGGTCTGTAGGATTAAAGCACGAATCTGATAGCAATTTTCGGAAAAAGTACTTATGTCGACACTTTTTGATTTGAGATTAGAAAACAAAATTTATTCCCAACTTTGAGGCCAATAGCTATATGGATAAATGATATTTCAGAGTAGAGTGCGATGCTGATATATTGTCAGGGCTAGGTGTTTGGGGGACAACCCCATTCCCCAAAACATCCCTAAATCGTACATATATACCAACCATGTCAAATAAATGGTGTTGGGGAGTAGAGCACGAAATTGATACCCACTTTTCGGGACGAATTTTCTGGGGGTTTACACTTCCCCAAAACATCCCACAAACAGCAATTATTAACTGACCATCGCAATATGGGGCTCAAATAAAGGTATTTGGGAGTAGAATACGAATCGGATATCGAAATGTGGGACCATGTATTTGGGGAACTGCCCCTTCCCCAAAACACCCCCAAAGAGTAAAAATTTACCGACAATGGCAATATGTGGCTCAAATGAAAGGTATTTGAGATTAGAAAACGAATTTGTTAACCAATTTTAGGGCCAAGTATTTGGGGGACACCTCATCTCATAAACTCCCTTTAAACCAATGGCAATATGAGGTTTTAATAAATGGTATTTGAAAGTACAACAGGATGGTTACATTCTTTTCAGGGCTAAGTTTCTGGGGGACCACCTCACCCCTGAAAACACCTTTAATTCGGACATACATATTTACCGATAATGGCAGATGAGAGGAATTTGGGATGGTATTTTCCTAACAGCTCTTTAATAGTCGAAAATAAATTTGCAAAGGATAGTTTTGTTCCATATAAAGTAAAAGAAGGCTCAGCGGAGCGGGCCAGGTTCAGCTAGTTCCTTTATATAACCTGACAGCACAGAATTATGCTATTGATACAAACGAGTCGGCTTTACTTCTTGGTTTTGATTTGGACTCATCGTTGAAATTCATATTACATGTTTCACATGTCATTGCTAAAATAAATGTTATTCTTAGAAGATTGTAAAATTTAAATTTAGTTCTTCCAGTGCATATTAAATGTTTCTTAGGGCATTCTCTTATAACTCCACACATTTTATATGGCTTAGAAATTTATTCACCAGCAAATTCCTATAATCCCTGCAAGCTCTTATCTTGTTTTCATAGATACGACTATGGTAATCACTGCCGCAGCGATTACCAACATCTTACCATTGAATTTGTCGGATGCTCATTCGAGCATAACATAAACGTTAGGTGTCCATATCATCTCTTCTGCATTAATAAACATAGACAACCCCGTTATATGTTTAACACTATCAACTTTCTGACAAATAGCAGAAACTCCCACCTACTTATTGAATATTACAATAGCACTATTTTTGAAAGATCTTACCATATTTGGGATTCACGTCTGTGAAATTCCTTACCGCAAAATTTAAGTCTTTCAGCATTCAAAATAAATTTAGGTTAGGTTAGGTTGAAAAGATGGTGCAGATATTAATCCGCCTTATGCCACTATGGACATACACCTAAGCCAGCAATCGGCTTGTTTTGCGCTCTAAAAACTATTAAGTAAACTCTAAAAAGAAAATTTTAAGTTAGGAATTCCGTGCTACCTACAAAATCCTGAATTGTTTTCAATACCACTCCCCTAAGTTGGTTCATGTCTGGCATTGTGTCTCCACCTATGTGCCGGTATCTTTTAGACGAGACTGCGTCGACACGAAAGGCGTCAGGTTAACCAAGTTTATTGACAACAGTCCTCTGACTTTCACCTCCAAATCGTCTGGTACTCATTTCCCCTTACTTCATTATGGCCCTGCACCCAAACGATGCGGATATTGCTTTTCTCAGAGAAGGCGCCAATCTCCTTCTTAAACTGCAAGACTGTTCGTGACCTTACCGTCCTGCTTGTTATTGCCCGTATGGCAATTGTACTATCGGTAAAGATGTTCACACTCGACGTCCTCGCGTTAGAACCACACCACTTCACGCATTCCGCGATTGCCCGGATCTTCGCCTGCAGGAGTGATTATACCGCAATGCTATGAGCTGCTCCCATCCTCAATCATCCTGGCTGCCTCACTCTCAATCTGTATGGTCCTTATGTTGAACTTTTTCTCCATAGCTGTCCAACAAACTATAGAGGCGTAAGTAAGAATTGGTCTTATCACGCTCCTGTAGAGCCAGTGAACTATCCTAAGATTCAGGCCCCAGTTCGAGCCTACGACCCGTCTACATAGTGCCCAACATCTGTGATCTTTCTCAGTACGCTCCTGAATGTGACACTTCCAATTCAATTTCCTGTCCAAGATCACATCTAAGTATTTGACCTTGTCGAATATCGAAATCGTCTTATTGAGGAAACGTGGTGCATTAAATTGAACAGGCATATTTCAGTCTTCTCTGGGTTGACATTGATACCTCTGGGTCTAGCCCAGTCATATGCCATATGCAAGACCCTTTCGGCCCTTCTGCATAGCTCGGGGATCCTTACCCCTTAGAAGTATTATAACATCGTCTGCGTACCAGACGGGTACAATTTCATCTTCAGTCAGCATCTATAATAGGTCATTTATGGTGGTCACCCATAGGAGTGGCCATGAAATGACCCCCAGTGACGAGTCCTGGGCCACTTTCTCCCTTATATTTATGCCATGGGACACACAATTTATCCACCTGTTCCTTAGCACATGGTTTATCCAGTCTCTAAGGACCGGGTTCACCTGGTACTGGTCTAAGGATTGGATCATTGTGTCGCTCCGCACATTGTTAAAAGCCCCCTCGATGGCAATGCATACCGCCAGTGTGTACGTTTAGGCGTCGAATGATTCTTCTATTTTATGCACAACCTCGTGCAGGGCAGTCTCCACCGTCCTTCCCTTGGCATAGGCATGCTGTTTGTATATGAGCAGTTCGCTGGATTATGGTATCCACTACTCTTTATTATGGTATCCACAATACGTTCCGTGGTTTTGAAGAGAAAGGACGTAAGGCTTATAGGTCAGGAGGTCCTTGGTGTCGCCACACATTTTTTTCAAAATCGAAAGTAGCAAAAATTTTACTGTAAAATTGGTAAACATACCTCACATTTTTTATACCCTTCACCATAAGATGGAGGGTATACTAATTTCGTCATTCTGTTTGTAACAACTCGAAATATTCGTCTGAGACTCCATAAAGTATATATATTCTTGATCGTCGTGACATTTTATGTCGATCTAGCCATGTCCGTCCGTCCGTCCGTCTGTCCGTCCGTCCGTCTGTCTGTCGAAAGCACGCTAACTTCCGAAGGAGTAAAGCTAGACGCTTGAAATTTTGCACAAATACTTCTTATTAGTGTAGGTCGGTTGGTATTGTAAATGGGCCATATCAGTCCATGTTTTGATATAGCTGCCATATAAACCGATCTTGGGTCTTGACTTCTTGAGCCTCTAGAATGCGCAATTCTTATCCGATTGGAATGAATTTTGCACGACGTGTTTTGTTATGATATCCAACAACTGTGCTAAGTATGGTTCAAATCGGTTCATAATCTGGTATAGCTGCCATATAAACCAATCTGGGATCTTGACTTCTTGAGCCTCTAGAGGGCGCAATTGTCATCCGATTTGGCAGAAATTTTGTACAACGGCTTCTCTCATAACCTTCAACATACGTGTCTAATATGGTCTGCATCCATCAATAGCTTGATACAGCTCTCATATAAACCGATCTCCCGATTTTGCTTCTTGAGCCCCTACAAGGCGCAATTCTTATCCGCATGAACTAAATCATTACACTATGACTTTTACAATGTTACACATTCATTTATGGTCCGAATTGGATTTTCGATATAGCTCTAATAGCACTACAGTTCCTATTCAGTATATTATTTGCTTGCCTAAAAAGAGATACTGCGCATAGAACTTGACAAATACGATCCATGGTGGAGGGTTTATAAGATTCGGCGCAGCCGAACTTAGCACGCTCTTACTTGTTTTTTAATAAAGGCAAACTTTTAATAAAATATTGTCTAAAGGCAAAATGTTGCTCAGGCACGGGCATTCCCCAAATTATTTTTTCTAAAAGAAAGATTTGCATAAATTTTAATAACATCTTTTCAATCAAAAACATTTTCCTAGAATTTTTTCTATAGACAATATTCAATAAACATTTTTAAACAAAATTTTAACCCATAATGCTTGATACTCGATTCCCTTGTCCAATTTGGATGAAATTTGATGAAATTTTGATATCTTAGAGCATTTAAATAGACGTAGTCACTGTTTTAAACAAAAATTTTGTTAAGAAACTTTTTCACAAAATTTTTTTAGAAATTTTTAAAAAAATAAAATATTTGTTTTTTTTTTTATTTCCTAAGCCACAAGAATATGGGACTCAAATGAAAGGTATTTAGGATAAGAAAACGTATCTGATATCCAATTGTCGAACCAAGTGCTAGGGGGACCACCCTAACCCCCAAACACCCCTAAATCGGACATATTTACCGACCTTGGCAATATGGGACTCAAATGAAAGGTATTTGCGTGTAGAATACTAATCTGATGTCCAAAGGTGGGACCACGTTTCTGGGGGTCCACCCCTTCCCCAAAACACCCCCCAAACAGGACTTATTTACTGACCATGGGAATATGGGGCTTAAATAAAAGGTATTTGAATGTAGAATATGAATCTGCTATCCAAATATGGGACCAAGGAAGGAGACAAATTTACGACCATAGCAATATGGGGTTCAAATAAAAGTTCTTCGGGAGTAAAACACGAAATTTAATATCAATATTCGGGAAAAGTGTCTATGGGGCCACCCCACCTCCACAACACCACCCAAATAGTAAGTATTTGCTGACTATATCAATATGAGGCTCAAATAAGAAGGCTTTCAAAGTGGAACACGAATCCGATATATATTTTCAAGGCCAACTCACTGAGTGGCCGCCCATCCCACAAAACACCCCCCAAGCTGGTTATGTTTGCCGACTAGGGAAATATTGGGACGTCGTCCCATATTTCCATAGACGTCCCACCACCATAACAACTCTCAAATAGGACCTATTTGTTCATCAAGACAATTTGGGTCTTCAAGACAGTAGAACTAAATATTTATAGTTTTTAGGGCCAATACCTTAAACCGGACATATTTGCTGACTTTTGCAATAAGGAGTTTAAATGAGATTAGAAAACGAATTTGATATTCAATATTGAGGGCAATGGCAATATGGGGTTCCAATAAATGATACATAAATATATGAGAATAGAGCACGTTGCTGATATATTTTCCAGGCTTAGTCTTTGGGGAACCACCCCAATCCCTAAATCGGGCATATTTACCGACCATGTCAATGTGGAGCTTAAATGAAAGGTATTGGGGGGTAGAGCAAGAATTGAAACCCACTTGCGAGGCCAATTTTCTGGGGGGCTGTCCCTTTCCCAAAATACCCCACAAACAGCAATTTTTTAGTGACCATCGCAATATGGGGCTCAAATAAAGGTATTTGGGACTAGAATACGAATTTGATATCCAAATGTAGGACCATGTATTTAGGGCATCACCCCTTCCCCAAAACACCCCCAAAGGGTAAACATTTTTCGACCAAGCTAATATGTGGCTCAAATGAAAGGTTTTTAAGATTAGAAAACGAATTTGATAACCTATTTTGGGGCCATGTGTTTGGGGGACGCCTCATCCTGTAAACTCCTTTTAAGCCAATGGCAATATGGGGTCGAATAATTGGTATTTAGGAGAAGAGCACGGTGCTGAAATTTTTTCAGGGCCAAGTGTCTGGGGGACCACTTCTCCCCCGAAAACACCACTAATTCAGAAATCATGAACTAATTCATTTTAAGAATGGTGTACACCTTATATCCAAACTTAAATAAATTCGTAGACCAATTAAGACCATATGGGATTCCGAATAAGGCACTTATATTGTTAAACTGCTAGTCCAGCGATATACTATTTATTTTCGTAGCATGGTATTTCACTAAAAGCTTTTTAATTGTCGAAAATAAATATTCCAAGGAAACTTTTGTTCCATATAAAGTAAAAGAAGGCGCAGCGGAGCGGGCCCGGGTCAGCTAGTCTTTAATATAGAAACCATCAAATGCAACAAGACACTTAAATAAATTCCGGAAAACTCACTACTAAGAATTTTAAGAAAAAACTTTTTGTTGTCTATTTTTGGATGTAAGAAATTGCCGACTTTCGACACGCCAATTTCCCTCAAAACATGACCTTATATCACGGGATTTTTTTTTACTAGTTTTAGTCGTCCACTTTACGCCAATCCAAATTTCATTAGGATACCTCTCTCCCATTAAATTGTTTTACGACAGCTCCATTCTCTGGTATTTTTCTACCCATTCGTATTTAAGGGTGTTAACGCAGCACCTCTTGCTTTAATCTGTTTGCAGCGCAGCACTGTTGTACGTATTATCGTACCCATAATGCTGCGATAGGCAAATGCATTCATCGGTTACTTAAAAGATATAAGATAAATGTTAGAGAATAAAATGTTCGAATTTCTTTTATCAACCACAGCTTCCGTCCTTAGGTCTTAGCTTTAAGTAGTTCACTTTTTCTTCAACATCCATTGTGGTAAGATCGTCGTCTTCCCAGAATAAAAGAACTGATCCGAATTACAATTCTAATTCACGGTGTTTTATTTTCCCTTGTCTCGCCCCCAACCGAGTTTTTATCCATTACACATCAACTGAGAAATAACTGGAGTTAACTGCCTTCCTCCCCCCATTGGTTCTTTTTCTAAGGGCTTCAGTATTGAGTCCCTCCCCGACATCCTCTACTTATTATTCCAGAGAATCATTGGTCCTCAACGAACCGGATTAGCAGCGAGTGAGAGACATCCCGTTGGTGCGTAGCAGAAATTAACAGAAGAACTTTGGAGACAAGGTACGTTTGTTGTTTGGCTTTGGTATTGCATTCAGTACAGTAACAAGTGTCAGGAAAAGAAAATTAAAAAAGTGTGCTCGTCGAAATACTTAAAGTTTCACAGAAATAATGAAGAAAACGTCGAAAATAATATAATTTTAAAATACGATTGTCATGAATTGCTCATAATACTGAAATCGGAAGCAAAGCCAACGTTGTGGACTTTTGGATGAATTTGGATATCTATATATTGCGTATATTCTAAACCAAACATTTTGAGGAGAAGCGACTAGACATTTTCCATGGGCTTAGTTTACCAAAAGTAAGTTTTTAATGAATTCAGTAGTGTTTGAAAAAGAAATATTCTTATTTACGACTGTCAAGGCATTTCTGATCAAAGCACGTGTTGTTGTGAACGAAAACGGCCATATGAATGTTACATGCTCTATGGCCGCACATTGCAATTGACTTACGTACATCGCCCACTTATTGATTTGATCTTTTTTGTGGTATTTTTTATGCATAGACACCACGAGTAAATTTTGCATGAATATTTGTTTTTGGTTTTTCGTCTCAGTTCATTACCTTTGGGGACATCGGGGCTAGCATATCTTTGTTGTAGTTCTGACAACAACTACTTCTATTTCTTTTTTCTCGCATGCGATAATTACAAAAGCTTTACTGTTCTCATCATTTCACTCAAACCAGTTGTTTCACAGCAGCAAGGTGATAACAGAGAGTTTGAGCTTTATTACAATTCTATTTTGGTTTCATACTCATCGCTGTTATTTCGTTTGGCTCTCTTGGTGGAGAACATTTCCAAACAGCGAGGGGCCATACCATATACATATCTTCATATATATCTTCCAGTGACGGTGCTACCTACAAACCTCTCTTAAGTTGTGATTTTTCTACACACCTGTATAAGGTAATCCACATCCTCCATTGGAACACTTTCCAAGCTCTCAGCGAACTATCTCAGCTATATGTTGGGGTAAACGAACTGGTGTTCCAGGAACATATGTTTATGTTGTTTTTCTTTCTTGTACATTAGCGCCCTTCCAGTTTTGCTTTTACATTTTGCTTCGTTCATAGATGCATCCACTGAATACTTAAAGGTTCGATCTTTATCTTCAATTCTTGAGTAGAGTTGCCATCAACTTTTTTACCCGACTATTTCTCGGTTTCCTACAGATCGAATTGTAGCCTTTCCTTTTCATAGTTTTTGGTTGAGATATTTCCGAAATGTCCCTCGATCATTTCATCCGTATGGCGGATCGGTTAGTGGAGTTTGAGGCAGCATTGAACACTAACGCGATACCGATTTCTTCCGTCTTCGCTATCGAGACACATAAGGAAGAAGTTAAATCGATTTGGAATAAATTGAAGCAGGCTTATGATAAATGTTTAGAAGACATTTCAAACGATGATGTCGATGGGGAAGGTTTGGCAAAGGACGATGCTAGTGAAGAGGAGGAGGCCAATGAGCTAGCGATAGTCAAGGCCAAATACCAGAGCTGTTATATAACGTATAGCAGGTGTACAACTACCCTTTGTGAACTAAAACAGGAAATGCTCCCTAGTCCTCAGGGGCGGGTCTCAAGCCCCAAGCCTGCATTTTCGCTACCGCCATGTGATATTCCAACTTTCCAAGGGGACTACCAGTCCTGGCCTACATTTAGGGACTTATTTACGGCGGTATGTAAGGATAATTCGCGATTATCCGGAGTAGAGAAATTGTTCCACTTGTTGCAGAAAACCAAAGGGGAGGCCCACGATATTGTAGCTAAGAGTCCACTGACTAACGAGGGATTTTGTTCGGCATGGGCAAATCTCTGTTCCCGTTTTGAGAATAGAAGGATTTTGGTGAATGAACAACTTAAATCATTGTTTAATTTGCCTTCTATTTCTGTCGAATCCGCCAGCTCAATTAAAGTTTTGCAACGAGATATCAACTCTTGCATTTCCGCTCTTGGTCTTTACGAGATAAATGTGGAGAGCTGGGACCCCGTTTTTGTTTTCATTTGCTCCAATCGCCTACCGGAGACTACTCTCACGATGTGGGAGCAATCGCTCCACAATAAAGCCGTTATTCCGAAATGGTCGGATTTAGATTTATTTCTTACTGACCGTCACAGGACTCTAGAGTCTGTTCATCATACGAGGAGCATGAAGGAGACAAAGTCGGGTACAGGAAAATCAAATGTTTCTTCGAAGAAAGTCGAGGCAGTCCGAACGTATCATGCGAATGTCAACCCGACAGAATGTCGTCTTTGTCCCAACGAATTTCATATCATCCGAAAGTGTCCTCGGTTTCTTGAGATGGACTGCAACCAAAGGCTTTCCGAAATAAAGGCCAGCAAACTATGTATCAACTGCTTCTCCAGTGTCCATTCAGTAAGAAATTGTAAAAGTAAACATTCATGTTTTAAATGTCAACGACGCCATAATACCCTGCTCCATAGGGATACTAATGATACTACTACGGCCTCCTCGCCAGTCTCAAACTCGGCACAAAATACACAACCTTCTCTGAACCTTAACACAGCAACCGCTTGTCCACTTTCTCCCCCCATACAGTCCACTACGTCCAAAGGGAGTTGTGTTCAGACGTACTTTTCTATCGGTTCCAGGACTGTTTTGTTAGGAACAGCCCTCGTGAGGATAGATCACTTAGGTGACACATATATAGCCCGCGCTTTATTGGATTCAGGTTCAGAGGGTACTTTGGTCTCTGAGAGGTTGTTTAAAAGGTTGAGGATCCCTTTTAAACGCGCCTGCGCGAAAATATCAGGTTTGAACAACTCGGTGACTGCCGATGTTTCCAAACAATGTTCTTTTGCTTTGAAGTCGAATATGGATGATTCCCATGAAGTTTCCGCGACCGCTCTCGTGGTCCCTCACTTGTCCAGTACACTTCCTTCTCAGACCATCAATATTGACTCCCTTCCTGATCTTCCCCAGATTTCATTGGCAGACCCCCACTTTTATCGAAGTTCTAATGTCGATGTTCTTATTGGTAGCGATCTGCTTCCGTCGATTATTCTACCGGGGGTCTTGCAACAGGTCTGTGGCACGTTGATGGCACAGCAGACCATTTTCGGATGGGTCCTGACTGGACCTCTTCCTGTTTCCGGGTACTCACGTATTTCTCCTTGTGTTTCGTGCTTTTGCGAAATTTCTTTAGATAAAGAAATTTCTAGATTTTGGGAGGTGGAGGACGTTCCACGATTGAGGCCACTTTCCCCACAAGATCTTTTTTGTGAGGAGTTGTATAGGCGTACGACGAGACGGAATGCGCAAGGAAGGTACATTGTGTCACTTCCGTTCAAGGAGGATGATTTAATGAGTCTCGGTATTGGTCAGTCCAGACAGGGGGCAATAGCACAATTTTTACGCAACGAGTGTCGTTTGGGGCGCGACACGGGGCTGAAGAGGCAGTATGATGAAGTACTCCAGGAGTATATTGACCTAGGTCATATGTCTCCTGTATCCGCACCTATCCGCGAGGATCCTTTACGTCATTACTATATGCCCCACCACGCTGTCATAAAGGCGGAGAGCACGACAACGAAGTTGCGTGTTGTGTTTAACGCCTCATGTCCGACTTCGAATGGCCGAAGTCTTAACGACCTTTTGCATACAGGTCCGACTCTACAGAAAGATTTGACTGTTCTCATTCTGAAATGGCGTTTATTCCGGTACGTGTTCAGTGGGGACATCCAGAAGATGTACAGGCAGATTTTGCTAAACCCCGAACATACCACATTCCAACGCATTGTATTTCGATCCAATTCCAAAGATGTCTTACAGGACTTTCGATTAAATACTGTGACCTTTGGGGTTAATTGTGCACCTTATCTAGCGATAAGGACCATTCTGCAACTAGCCGATGACGTCCAGGATAAATATCCTTTAGCTAGCAATATTCTAAGAAGTTCTATGTACGTAGACGATGCCATTGCCGGTTCCCACACAATAGAGGATGCCATTTCTGCCAGGGATCAACTGATCGTGGCTTTGAAATCAGCAGGATTCACCATGAGGAAATGGACTGCTAATACTAAGAAACTGTTGTCGGATCTCCCAAATGACCATCTCCTTTTTGAGGATTTTTTGGACTTGGATGATCGTTGTTCCGCAAAGACTTTGGGGATCCGATGGAATGCTCGATCGGATGAGTTTTATTTCTCCCTTACGGAATTTCCGGAGAATTGTGAATATACGAAGCGTGAGGTCCTTTCACAGATTTCGAAATTATTTGACCCTGCGGGATGGCTATCCCCTGTTGTCATTCAGGCGAAAATTATAATGCAGAGGGTATGGGTTGATAGGACCGAATGGGACGAAGTCCTTTCCCCCGCATCCTTGCAGTCCTGGAAAATATTTCAACAGAATTACTCTGATATAAATTTGATAAAAATTCCGCGATGGATTCGATTTTGTCCAAGAAGTAATGTCCAATTTCATGCGTTTTCCGACGCGTCGGAAAGGGCTTATGCGGCTGTACTTTATGCACGTGTACAACAAGGCGAATCGGTGTCTTGCCATTTAATATCATCTAAAACTAGGGTGGCTCCTATCAAGACCCTCTCGATTCCTAGGCTGGAGTTATGTGGGGCCACTTTATTGGCGGATATGGTCGATAATGTTCTTCCTCAATTGGAAATCGAGAATTATGCATTATTTTGTTGGACCGACTCAAGCATAGTCCTTTCCTGGCTGGCAAAACCCCCATGTTTTTGGACCACATTTGTGGCCAATAGGATTTCCCGAATTTCCCAGGTAACAGATACGGTTCGTTGGTATCATGTTAATTCCGAGGAGAACCCCGCTGATTTACCGAGCAGGGGAGTGTCACCACAGGACTTAAGAGGTAATGATCTTTGGTGGCATGGTCCGAAATGGCTATCAAATCCGATCTTGAAGTGCCCCGATTTTCGAAACACGGAAACTGAATTGGAAAGAAAACCACTGAAAGTGAATATCTCATATTTTGTAAACTTCTCCGATATTCTTGAGCGTTTTTCTTCATTCCCTAGAGCTCTTCGGGTGGTAGCATATATCTACCGTTTCTTTCACCATACCCATCCAAAGTTTCGAGTAGGATTTTGTAGGGAATCCACTGTGATAAGTGCTTCTGAAATTAATTCCGTAAAGAATGTACTCATTATTGTATGTCAAAAGGCTTGGTACTCCAGAGAATACCATGCCTTATCCAGAAAGACGCAAATATGTTCCTCTAGTTCCCTACTTAGCCTTAATCCGTTTTTGGACGCGAAAGGGGTAATGCGCATTTGCGGAAGATTGGAATCCGCTCCAGGGCTGTCTTATGATGAAAGACATCCAATCATCCTTCCCTATGACTGCCAGTTTTCTCGTCTTCTAGTTCAGTTCGTTCATCATATTAGTTTACATGGCGGGAACCAGTTAGTACTACGTCTTTTGCGAACATCCTACTGGATTCCTCGAGTTCAGAGTTTAATTAGGACCACTATCCATAAGTGTAAGCCGTGTGTCTTGTATAGAAAGAAATGCCAGAAACAATTGATGGCTGCCCTACCTCCGGAAAGATGTGAGGTCTCAAGACCCTTCACTCACACTGGCTTGGATTTCGCGGGGCCTTTCGACATCAAAACATACTCTGGTAGATCCTTTCGCCTTACTAAGGCTTATGTATGCGTTTTTATATGTTTTGGCACCAAGGCTATACACCTTGAAGTTACTTCCGACTTGTCTACTTCGGCTTTCCTTGCGGCTTTTGCTCGCTTTGTTTCGCGCCGAGGGTGCCCCTTACATATTCACTCCGACAATGGCACTACCTTTGTGGGGGCTTCTAGAAGCATAGCTCGTGACTTTGTTCAAGCGTCAAGAGAATCCACCATATCCAACTACTCGCATCAAAATTTGGTTTGGCATTTCATTCCGCCAGGAGCACCTCATATGGGAGGGCTCTGGGAGGCAGGGGTGAAAAGTTTTAAACAACATTTCAAAAAAGTTGCAGGTAATATGAAATACACCTACGAAGAATTTCAGACGATTCTTTGTAGAATTGAATCTTGTTTGAATTCAAGACCTCTGTCTCCCATGTCCCAAGACGTTTCCGACCTCTCCGCATTAACACCAGGCCACTTTTTAGTGGGTTCCCCATTATTGGCCCCAGTCGAACCAAGTATAGATGAAGCTCCCCTATCATTGCGAAATCGATGGCAAAGGGTCAAACTTATTTATCAGAATTTCTGTTCGAGGTGGAAATCGGAATACCTCAAAGAGCTTCATCGACGAACCAAATGGAAGGAACCAGAGGAGAATATTCATGAGAACGCCCTGGTCGTTATTAAGGAGGACAATATTCCTCCAAACTGCTGGCGACTTGGTCGAATTTGTAAAGTCTATCCAGGCTCTGATAAAAGGATTCGTGTCGCAGATATCCGTACCATAAAAGGTACTATTACACGTCCGATAACAAAGTTGGTTGTGCTTCCGAGCGATTCCTGACTATTCATCTACTTTATCAATGTCCAATTGTGTAACAGTCACTCGTCTGGTGTTTTACAGAAATATGCGCAACCAATCTCCAAGCAAATCATACCACAAATCTAAGAGGGGTAATCATGGGAACTACGACTGTAGAGTTTGCAAAGGAACCCATCCTCTTAGACTGTGTCGTCGTTTCCTTAGCATGAATACCATACAAAGAAAGGAAACCGTCCAGAAATATGGTTATTGTCCTAACTGTCTTGCGCACGTACACTCCAAAAACTCCTGCTTTAGCACCTCCGGATGCAAGTACTGTAAAAAACACCATCATACATTGCTACATATTCATCCACGGTTCCATATGCAATCTAATAAATATAAATCCACCACATCCGATTCCAAATCATCCTGTTCCAAATCATCAGATTCCAAATCATCCGGTTCCAAATCATCTGATTGCAAAGGATCCACTTCCAAATTATCCAATTCAAGCAATTCCAAGGCATCAAAATCATCATTTCAACGGCAAACCTCAGAGTCCAAGAATGGCGTACCTAAATCAGCGACATCATCTTCAGAACCATCCTTATCATCAATCCTAAAGCAAAATGTAATCACCCTCCTTCCTACAGCTATAGTGAATGTAGAAACCAAAAATGGATCCTACCAGGGCCGCTGTTTACTGGACTCAGGGTCAAAAATGAGCTATGTTTCCAAAAAATTTGTCGATAAGTTAAACCTTATGACCTTAGAACTGGACGATGAAATAATGTGCCCGTTGACCTTGGTTTCATCTACCGATCTTAACGATAAAATCCACGTTATTCTTAGAGTCAATAACAGAATCGCGATTACTACCCCCAGCCAAGATTTACCTGAAGAAATTAAGAAAAACTTTCAAAATTTTGTCCTCGCCGATAAGAATTTTTACAAATCTGCACCCATTGAATTAATCTTAGGGGTTGATATTTACTCAAAAGTTGTAACTGATGGTATTTTTGTCCGCAGTGGTCTCCCTACTGCCCAAAATACGACTTTTGGTATAATCTTATACGGCACTGTCTCAATTTAAATAACTGAATGCAAATCCAAAGACTAGAAACAAACGTAGAAAACACATTGGTTCACCATATTTAGTTTTAACTTCTTTCTAAGCATTAAAACATGAATTTTAAAATTTGCAAATGAAATCACGCTATAAGAAATTTTTGTTATAAGAATACTGAATTGAATGATTTATAATCCTTAGAATACTTATCTTTATTTACTGAGATTAATCTAAAAGGAAATGTGGTTTTAAATTAACGTTCTAATGAAAGATTATTTGCAGTAGTACTGCAAGGGGGGCGGCGATGTTAACGCAGCACCTCTTGCTTTAATCTGTTTGCAGCGCAGCACTGTTGTACGTATTATCGTACCCATAATGCTGCGATAGGCAAATGCATTCATCGGTTACTTAAAAGATATAAGATAAATGTTAGAGAATAAAATGTTCGAATTTCTTTTATCAACCACAGCTTCCGTCCTTAGGTCTTAGCTTTAAGTAGTTCACTTTTTCTTCAACATCCATTGTGGTAAGATCGTCGTCTTCCCAGAATAAAAGAACTGATCCGAATTACAATTCTAATTCACGGTGTTTTATTTTCCCTTGTCTCGCCCCCAACCGAGTTTTTATCCATTACACATCAACTGAGAAATAACTGGAGTTAACTGCCTTCCTCCCCCCATTGGTTCTTTTTCTAAGGGCTTCAGTATTGAGTCCCTCCCCGACATCCTCTACTTATTATTCCAGAGAATCAAAGGGTTTAATGACATCGGTCCAGATTTAGATATAGCTGCCATGTAGACCGATATCTCGATTAAAAGTCTTGGCCCCATAAAAGGAGCATTTATAATCCGATTCACTGAAATTTGACACATTGACTTGTGTAAGGCTTTTTGACATCCGTGTCGTAAATGGTTCAGATCGGTTTATTTTTAGATATAGAATCTAGACCAATATTTTGTGATACACAATTGAACAATGATTTGTACCTATTAGTATTTATATGTGGTTTACATGGGCCATATCGGTCCATGTTTTGATATAGCTACCATATAAACCGATCTTGGGTCTTGACTTCTTGAGCCTCTAGAGGGCGCAATTCTTATCCGATTTGAATGAAATTTTGCACAAAGTGTTTTAGTATCACTTCTAACAACTGTGCTAAGTATGGTTCAAATCAGTCCATAACCTGGTATAGCTGTCATATAAACCGATCTTGGGTCTTGACTTCTTGAGCCCCTAGAGAACGCAATTCTTATCCGATTGGAATGAAATTTTGCATGACGTGTTTTGTTATGATATCCAACAACTGTGCCAAGTATGATTCAAATCGATTTATTACCTTATATAGCTGCCATATAAACCGATCTGGGATCTTGACTTTTTGAGCCTCAAGAGGTCGCAATTATTATCCGATTTGCCTGAAATTTTGTACGACGGATTCTTTCATGACCATCAACATACGTGTTTATTATGGTCTGAATCGGTCTAAAGCCTGATACAGCTCCCATATAAATCGATCTCTCTATTTTACTTCTAGAGCCCCCAAAGGGCGCAATTCTTATTCGAATTCGCTGACATTTTACACAGGTCTCCAACATATAATTTAATTGTGGTCTAAACCGGATTATATCTTGATATCGCTCTAATAGCAGAGCAAATCTTTTCTTATATCCTGTTGTGCCCAAGAAGATATGCCGGGAAAAGAACTCGACAAATGCGCTCC
The DNA here is from genome assembly GCF_963082655.1 of Stomoxys calcitrans. Taxonomy (NCBI): domain Eukaryota; kingdom Metazoa; phylum Arthropoda; class Insecta; order Diptera; family Muscidae; genus Stomoxys; species Stomoxys calcitrans. The sequence goes on along the minus strand of NC_081552.1, from coordinate 144,922,613 downwards.
ATGGTGGAGGGAATATAAGATTCGGCCCGGCCGAACTTAACACGCTTTTACTTGTTTTTTCTGTGTATGGAAAATATTTTTGAGTTTACTCTATTTTTCCTCTAAATGAAAAAACTTTGCTAGTTATATTATACCTAAATATGTATTTGGCGAAAGAGAGACAGAAAAGTAAAATAGTTTTATTAACTGCTACCTTTGTGTCTGCAATAATTTATCCTTGCCATCACATATATCACGTCTTGTTTTCCATACGATATCACGTAGATCTGTGAGTACAACTTTTTACTCTCATAAAATTTCCCAAATTGCACTTTAATTTGGATCACCCTCTTTGGACATAACAGTGCAATGCTGAAAAAAGTGAATGTATCCTAGCACCAAGTTTACCACGCATCGCATCAGCATCATAACATGGCTAAAATATTGAAGCCACTTACTATCGGTACACTATTCCATTTGTCATACTTTCCCATCATCAATTCGTTCACACATACCTACATACACATACAGATATCCAATCTGATGTGTCTCCGGCCAGCAAATGGAATGGAAGGCATTACGAAATGGCAAAATGGAGAAAAATGGGCTTGTAATTGCACAGTTTGAACTGAATTTTGTGCAGACATTCATTTTGTTTTTCATGGTGTTTTTTTCGGCTGAACACTACCCTCATTTCCGGCCATGACAATGGGACGTTGTTTACTATGAACATGCTGTGTTGGTTCATTAGGAACGCTTTAATATCCATGCAGCATGACAGTGACGTCTTTCAAGGAACATCTGCACACTTTGAGATTCCCTAAATAGCCTTTTAACATCAAAGTTCATTTATGTAACCTACACGCAAAAAAATAATTCATTAGCCCTAAACGAGCATTTCTACAAGTAAACTTCTTTTATGAAAAATGTTTGGACTTTGTTTACGAAAAAAAATTGCAAGAATTTGTGACAAGTACAAAGAATGAAAATATCTCTATGGCGCAAAAGATTGTCAACAAATCTAAGCTCAGTAGGAATTCTTATTGCATCCAGACTGGGCCGTTTGGTGTGATGTTTTTATACTCTCCACCATAGATGGGGGTATACTAATTTCGTCATTCTGTTTGTAACACCTCGAAATATACGTCTGAGACCCCATAAAGCATATATATTCTTGATCGTCATGTCATTTTAAGTCGATCTAGCCATGTCCATCCATCCATCCGTCTGTCCATCCGTAAAGCTAGTCGCTTGAAATTTTGAACAAATACTTTTTATTAGTGCAGGTCGGTTGGGACCATATAAACCAATCTTGGGTCTTGGCTTCTTGAGCCTCTAGAGGGCGCAACTCTCGTCCGATTTGTCTGAAACTTTGCCCGTAGTGTTTTGGTTTCACTTCCAACAACTGCGCTAAGTATGATTCAAATCGGTTCATAATCTGGTATAGCTGTCATATAAACCGGTCTTGGATCTTGACTTCTTGAGCCAAAATCATCCGATTTGGCTGAAATTTTGCATGAGGTGTTTTGTTATGACTTCCAATAACTGTGGTAAGTGTGGCGCAAATCGGTACATAACCTGATATAGCTGCCATATAAACCGATCTGGGATCATGACTTCTTGGGCCTCTAGAGGGCGCAATTATCATCCGATTTGGCAGAGATTTTGTACAACGGCTTCTCCCATGATCTTCAATATACGCGTCTTATATGGTCTGAATCGATCTATAGCTTGATACAGCTCCCATATAAACCTATCTCCCGATTTTGCTTCTTGAGTCCCTACAAGGCGCAATTCTTACCCGAATGTACTGAAATACAATGTTCAGCATTCATTTATGGTCCTATTCGGACTATAACTTGATATAGCTCCAATTGCAAAACAGTTCTTATTTATTATTCTTTGTTTGCCTAAAAAGAGCCACCGCGCATAGAACTTGACAAATGCTATCCTTGTTTAAGGGTATATAGGATTCGGCCCAGCCGAAGTTAGCACGCTCTAACTTTTTTTTTGTGGTATTAAAAATACTAGCATTTTTTTAACTAAAGTAAAATTTGAAAAATTATTACTAACAGTTGAATAGACCGTTAAAGCCTTTCAGGAGTAGGCCCAAAATGGACTCCGCAAACAGCTGCGGTGGTGTCATCGGACCGCATGTGTTGTTTCCTATAGGTGTGGGTGGCTTGGCACCTGTAGTCAAGAGTAATGCTTCAAGTGCACAACCAGTCGTCGGACAAACGAATAAGGAAGAGACGGATAAACCAAAGGGATGCACAGTTCGACACCAGCCTTTGAGTAAAGGTGAAGTTTCGGACTCAGATTCAGGCAGCGACTGTGTCAATGAAACAGTCATCGCAGCCGAATCGAGAGATGAGGGCATCGGGATGATAGCAGAAGTGAGCGATGGCTTTGCTAAGCTCACAAGCAGACCGAGAAAGCGATCCGGTGCACGACGAAGGAGACAGAGGAGTATGTACCGGCAGCGTAATCGGGCGAAAGTGCAGGATGCTGGAAGGGACAGAACTGACTTTCCAAGCACTTCGAGATAGATAACCGACCCATTGACATACAGATTAAATGTGAGGCAGCCACTGCGGCTATGAGTCTAAAGGCGATGGGAGAATGGGTTGATTATGGGAGCAGTTCATACCATCGCGGTAAAATCGATGCGACGTTAGGAAACCTTATACAGTCTTGCAGTGTAAGAAGGAGATTAACGTCTTCCCTGAGGATGCCACAATGCGCCTCGTTTGGATGCCGAGCCATGACGGAGTAAGTGAGAATGGCAGTGAAGGCCAGAGGACTGCCGTCAATAAACTTGATTAACCCGAAGCCCCTCGGGTTGACGCAGGCCGAGTGCGTTCGTCGCACACTGCCTTAACTGTGGAATAGCGAAACTGCCGGTAGGACGGCGAAAATTCTGTGGGGTTATACCGATGGTGAGAGGACAAGGCTTTTACTGAAAGGAAGTAAGAGGGAGGCCAGTAAAACTTTTGTGTCATAACGGGACACATAGGTCTACGAGCTCACTTTTGTAAATCAGTGCGGCAAGTGATAGCATGTGTAGGACATGCGGGGAAGATGATGAGATGTTGGAGCATTTCCTATGTCATTGCCCGGCTTTCGCCCTCCATGACCACAAATGAAGTGCATAAAAGTTTTACCATAACCGAAGTGACTTTAACACCAACAAGTGACAAATTCGAAACAACCTTTCGGCGTTGGGGGAAATGTTGGAAAGTTACAATAAAAAAGTACTTCCCCAATAAACTAGAGTGGTTTGTCACAAAATATTCTAAACTTTTTATATTTTCTGTGTGGTTGTTAACAAGTTTGTAGGAAAGTTCATAGGGAGAAATGTTTTTAAAGGTAACTACACAAGTTCAGTAATAGCCTCGTCTTCTCACGATCTGGATCCCCCATAGGATTTTCACCGTCCTACCGACCGTTTCGCTGTTCCACAATGTTGCGTGCGCATTCGTCGCCCACTCCCTTACCTCGGACTTCGTCGACCCGAAAGGCTACGGGTTAACCAAGTTTATTGACGGCAGTCCTCTGGCCTTCTCCGCCAAATCGTCTGCCATTTAATTTCCCCTTACTCCGTTTCATTTCCCCTTACTCCGTTAGTGCCCGGCACCCAAAACGATGGGGATTTTCCCATACTCAAGTCTTTAGTCTCCTTTTTACACTGCAAGACTGTTCGTGATCTTACCGTCCTGGTTATTATTGCCCTTATGGCAATTTTACTGTCGGTAAAGATGTTCACAATCGACGTCCTCGCGTTAGCACCACACCACTTCATGCATTCCGTGATCGCCCGGATCTCCGCCTGCAGGACCGTATTATGGTCAGTCAGTCTATAACATATGTCAGTCCCTGGGTGTTCAATGTAAACCCCCAGGCCCACTCTGTCCTCTAGCTTTGATTCATCCGTGTAACATGATTTTCCAGATGGCAATACTAGGGTTCCGTCAATCCAAGACTGTGCCGATGGCAGCAGTTTCAATGGGTCGGATATCTAGAATAGTCTCCAGTGCCCTAGTGGGCGTGGGCCCTCATCGCTCCGCCTATGCCAAGATAACATATTCTCTGAACCTGTTGTATGGTCCTTATGTTGCACTTTTTCTCCATAGCAGTTCACCAAGCTACTGAGGCGTAAGTAAGTATTGGTCTAATCACACTCCTGTAGAGCCAGTGGACTATCCTAGGATTCAGGCCCCATTTCGAGCCTATGGCCCGATTACTTAGTGCCCAACATCTGTGAGCCTTCTCAGTACGCTCCTGAATGTGACACTTCCAATTCAGTTTCCTGTCCAAGATCACACCTAAGTATTTGACCTTGTCAGATATCGAAATCGTCTTATTGAGGAAATGTTGTGCGTTAAATTCGCCCACCTTCGTATTCCTCGTGAACAGGCCTATTTCAGTCTTCTCTGGGTTAACATTGAGACCTTTGGGTCTAGCCCAGTCATATGCCATGTGCAAGACCCTTTCGGCCCTTCTGCATAGCTCGGGGATCCTTACCCCTTAGAAGTATTATAACATCGTCAGCGTACCAGACGGGTTCAAATCCCTCCTCAGTCAGCATCCGTAATAGGTCATTTATGGTGGTCACCCATAGGAGTGGCGATAAAATGCCCCCCTGTGGCGTGCCCTGTGCCACTTTCTCCCTTATATTTATGCCATTGGACACACAATTTATCCACCTGTTCCTTAGCATATGGTTTATCCAGTCTCTAAGGACCGGGTCCACCCGGATCTGATCTAAGTATTGGATCAGTGTGTCGCTCCGCACATTGTTAAAAGCCCCCTTTATGTCAATGCATACCACCAGTGTGTACGTTTTGGAATCGAATGATTCTTCTATTTTATGCACAACCTCGTGCAGGGCAGTCTCCTCCGGCCTTCCCTTGACATAGGCATGCTGTTTGTATTTGAGCTGTTCGCAGGATGTCATACTCTTTATCATGGTGTCCAAAATACTTTCCATGGCTTTGAGTAGAAGACGTAAGGCTTATGGGTCTGTAGGCCTTTGGTGTCGCATAACTTGCCTTGCCGGGCTTAGGTATAAACACCATCCTTGCCTCCTGCCAGGCTTTCGGAGTATATGAAAGTCCTAGGCACGCTGTGCAAATTTTGGCCAGACGAGGCGCCAGATAGTCTGCCTCTTTTTGTAGTAACGCCGGAAATATCCCATCAGGTCCGGTTGACTTAAATGGTTTGAAGCTCCTCAAGGATTCCATCACCATAAATTCCGTTATTATAAACCTTCGATCAACGTCATTATGCAAGATTCTGGTGACTCCGTGAGTTCCGTCGTATCCTGTGGAAAATAGGTTTTCATCAAAAGCCTCAACATGTCCTCCGTTGTCTCTGCTCTTACCCCCATATCGTCTACTAAAGTTTCAGTTTGGACATAGGATTTTGAGAGAAACTTTTTTATCTTGGCGGCGTCATTAACGCTATCGACCTGTTCGCAGAAAAGCTTCCAGGAGGCATGTTTTACCGCTCTGGTAATCTAATTGTATTCTATGAGCCGTGTGTAATACACATACCAATAAACTTCTGCTTTTTTACGACGTGCTCTGTTAAAAAGTCTGCGGACCTCGTTCCCAATATTGCGAATCTCCCCGATCATCCAGGGTTTTTCTTAGGCTGATTTCCTCTCCCGAAGAGGACAACTATCTTCGAACGATCCCACCAGTGCAGTCGTAATCCTATTGACAATTTCGTCAATCTCTTCTATGCTTGGACAATCTAAATTATCCCCCCAGACTCTTAGCCAGAAAAAATATTAGCATAGTGCTCAACCTTAAAAAAAAAAATTTTAACCCCATATTGCCATATTGGGAGTTTATGGGATGAGGCGTCTTCCAAACACTTGGCCCCAAAATTGTGTATTAAATTCGTTTTTATATCTCATATGCCTTTCATTTAAGCCACATATTACCATGCTCGGTAAATTTTTACTATTACTATGAGGAGTGTTTTGGGAGAAGAGGCGGTGCCCCAAATACATGGTCCCACTTTTGGATATCAGATTCGTATTATACTCCCAAATACCTTTATTTGAGCCCCATATTGCGTCGGTAAGTAAATAATTGCTGTTTATGGGTTGTTTTTGGAAAAGGGTAGACACCCAGAAAATTGGTATCGAAAGTGGGTATCAATTTCGTGCTACACTCCCCAATACCTTTCACATGAGCCCCACATTGAGATGGTCGTTAATATGACCGACTACGGGGTGTTTTTGGGAGTGAGGTGGTCGCCCAAACACTTAGCCCTGTAAATATATCAGCAACTTGCTCTACTCTCTAATATCATTTATTTGAACCCCATATTGCCATTGGCCTCAAATACGTTTGCTAATCTCAAATACCTTTTATTTATTTAAACCCCCTACTGCAAAAGTCAGCAAATATGTCCGGTTTGAGGTATGGGCCCTAAAAACTATCAATATCGAGCTCCACTCTCTTTAAGACCCAAATTGTCATGGTGAGCAAATATGTCCTATTTACGGGTGGGACGTCAGTTAGACAGTTGGTCCCGAATGTTGATATCACATTCATAGTCTACTCCCAATTACCTTTCATTTTCCCCTATTTCTATAGTCGAGAAACATTACCGTTTGGGGACTGTTATGAGGGATGGGGCGGCCACTGAGAGACTTGGCTCTGAAAATATATATCAGATTCTTCTTCTACTCTAAAATACTTGGTCTTACATTTGGATATCAAATTCGTACTCTACTCGCAAATACCATATTGCCATTGTCAGTAAATATGTCCGATTTAGGAGGGTTCTGGGTGTTGGTGTGGTCCCCCAAACACTTGGTCCGACATTTGGATATCAGATACGATTTCTTATCCTAAATACCTTTCATTTGAGTCCCATATTGTCGTGATTGTTCTATAAATATATTTGGCAGGTTTTGGGGGTGGGGCGGCCCCCTAGGTACCCCATCCGAAATTCGGATACCAAATTTTTGTTTGTTTATAGGTTACTATTTGTTTGTTTTTATTTGTAGGTTACTCTAAGAGAGCACACAAAATTTCGGTTAAATCGCACCACCCATCTCCGATATCTGGCGTTTCTGAAAATTAGGGTAAGGGGAAGGGTCCGCCCCCCCTTCAGATATCAAAAAATGTAGTACGCTATTTTCACCACGGGATCATTATGCACCATCTGTGAAAATTTCAAGATAATCGAATCAGCTGTTTCTGAGTCTATAAGGAACACACAAACAAACAAACAAACAAACCTACAAACAAACACAAATTGATTTTTATACTGTCCACCATAGGATGGGGGTATACTAATTTCTTCATTTTGTTTGTAACACCTCGAAATATGAGTCTAAGGCCCCATAAAGTATAAATTCTTGATCGTCGTGACATTTTAATTCGAACTAGCCATGTCCGTCCCTCTGTCCGTTCGTCCTTCTGTCTGTCGAAAGCACGCTAACTATTGAAGAAGTAAAGCTAGCCGCTTGAATTTTTGATCAAATACTTTTTATAAGCAAAGGTCGGTCGGATTGTAAATGGGCCATGTCGGTCCATGTTTTGATATAGCTGCCAGTTGCCGATTTTGCTTCTTGATCCCTGAATCGGAATATAACTTGATATAGCTCCTCCTCCGTCCTTATTCATTATTTTTTGTTTGCCTAAAAAGAGATACTGCGCAAAGAACTTGACAGATGCGATCCATGGTGGAGGGTATATAAGATTCGGACCGGCCGAACTTAGCATGCTCTTACTTGTTATACCCTCCACCATAAGATGGGGGGTATACTAATTTCGTCATTTTGATTGTAACTACTCGAAATATTCGTCTGAGACCCCATAAAGTACATATATTCTTGATCGTCGTGAAATTTTATGTCGATCTAGCCATGTCTGTCCGTCTGTCCTTCCGTCCGTCCGTCTGTCCGTCTGTCTGTCGAAAGCACGCTAACTTCCGAAGGAGTAAAGCTAGCCGCTTGAAATTTTGCAGAAATACTTCTTATTAGTGTAGGTCGGTTGGTATTGTAAATGGGCCATATCGGTCCATAACCTGATATAGCTGCCATATAAACCGATCTTGGGTCTTGAATTCTTGAGCCTGTAGAGTGCTCAATTCTTATCCGATTTGACTGAAATTTTGTACGACGTGTTTTGCTATGATATCCAACAACTGTGCCAAGTATGGTTCAAATCGGCCCATAACCTGATATAGCTGCCATATAAACCGATCTGGGGTCTTGACTTCTTAAGCCTCTAGAGTGCGCAATTCTTATCCGATTGGAATGAAATTTCGAACGACGTGTTTTGTTACGATATCCAACAACTGTGCCAAGTATGGTTCAAATCGGTGCATAACCTTATGTAGCTGTCATATAAACCGATCTTGGGTCTTGACTTCTTGAGCTTCTAGAGGACGCAATTTCTCTCCGATTTGGCTGAAATTTCGCAAGACGTTTTTTATTGTTACTTTCAACAACTATGTCAAATAAAGTACAAGTCGGTTCATAACCTGATATAGCTGCCATATAAACCGATCTGGGATCTTGACTTCTTGAGCCTCTAGAGGTCGCAATTATTATCCGATTTGCCTGAAATTTTGTACGGCAGATTCTTTCATGACCATTAACATACCTGTTTATTATGGTCTGAATCGGTCTATAGCCCGATACAGCTCCCATATAAATCGATCTCTCTATTTTACTTCTTGAGCCCACAAAGGGCGCAATTCTTATACGAATTGGCTGACATTTTACACAGGTCTCCAACATAAATATAATTTAATTGTGGTCCAAACTGGACCATATCTTGATATCGCTCTAATAGCAGAGCAAATCTTTTCTTATATCCTTTTTTTGCCTAAGAAGAGATGCCGGGAAAAGAACTCGACAAATGCGATCCATGGTGGAGGGTATATAAGATTCCGCCCGGCCGAACTTAGCACGCTTTTACTTGTTATATATAAGAAGATTAGTTTAAGTTATTATAAAGTCTCGGACAATTTCCTATTCATTGTAATACAACTGCAGTGGCGGATAAAAGCCTATTGTGGGTATTGAACCTAAGACCAAAAAAGAAACTAATCCTCATACTCCTCAAACTCATAAGGAATTATTGTTTTACATTATAAAATTAGGATTTCGCCAGACAAAATAGGGAATGTTTATTAAAGTGAGCCAATAAATAAGAAGTATATTTTTATACCCTCCACCATAGAATGGGGGGTATATTAATTTCGTCATTCTGTTTGTAACTACTCGAAATATTCGTCTGAGACCTCATAAAGTATATATATTCTTGATCGTCGCGACATTTTATGTCGATCAAGCCATGTCCGTCTGTCTGTCCGTCCGTCCGTCTGTCCGTCCGTCTGTCTGTCGAAAGCACGCTAACTTCTGAAGGAGTAGAGCTAGCCGCTTGAAATTTTGCACAAATACTTTTTATTAGTGTAGGTCGGTTGGTTTTGTAAATGGGCCATATCGGTCCATGTTTTGATATAGCTGCCATATAAACCGATCTTGGGTCTTGACTTCTTGAGCCTCTAGAGTGCGCATTTCTCATCCGATTTGACTGAAATTTTGCACATAGTGTTTTACTATCATTTCTAATTGCTGTTCTAAGTATGGTTCAAATCGGTCTATAACCTGGTATAGCTGTCATATAAACCGATCTTGGGTCTTGACTTCTTGAGCCTCTAGAGCGCCCAATTCTTATCCGATTAGAATTAAATTTTGCACGACGTGTTTTGTTATGATATCCAACAACGGTGCCAAGTATGGTTCAAATCGGTTCATAACCTGGTATAGCTGCCATATAAACCGATCTTGGGTCTTGAATTCTTGAGCCTCTAGAGAACGCAATTCTTATTCTATTGGAATGAAATTTGGCACGACGTGTTTTGTTATGATATCCAACAACTGTGCCAAGTATGATTCTAATCGGTTCATAACCTGATATAGCTGCAATATAAACCGATCTGGGATCTTGACTTCTTGAGCCTCTAGAGGTCGCAATTATTATCCGATTAGCCTGAAATTTTGTGCGACGGATCCTCTCATGACCATCAATATACATGTTTATTATGGTCTGAATCGGTTTATAGCCCGATACAGCTCCCATATAAATCGATCTCTCTATTTTACTTCTTGAGCCCCCAAAGGACGCAATTCTTATTCGAATTGGCGGAAGTTTTACACTGGTCTCCAACAAATAATTTAATTGTGGTCTAAACCGGATCATATGTTGATATCGCTCTAATAGCAGAGCAAGCCTTTTCTTATACCATTTTTTTATACCCTCCACCATAAGATGGGGGGTATACTAATTTCGTCATTCTGTTTGTAACTACTCGAAATATTCGTCTGAGACCCCATAAAGTATGTATATTCTTGATCGTCGCGACATTTTATGTCGATCTAGCCATGTCCGTTCGTCTGTCCGTCCGTCCGTCCGTCTGTCTGTCGAAAGCACTAACTTCCGAAGGAGTAAAGCTAGCCGCTTGAAATTTTGCACAAATACTTCTTATTAGTGTAGGTCAGTTGGTATTGTAAATGGGCCATATCGGTCCATGTTTTGATATAGCTGCCATATAAACCGATCTTGGGTCTTGACTTCTTGAGCCTCTAGAGTGCGCAATTCTTATCCGATTGGAATGAAATTTTGCACGACGTGTTTTGTTATGATATCCCACAACTGTGCCAAGTATAGTTTAAATCGGTCCATAACCTGATATAGCTGCCATATAAACCGATCTTGGGTCTTGACTTCTTTAGCCTCTAGCGTGCGCAATTCTTATCCGATCAGAATGAAATTTTGCACGACGTGTTTTGTTATGATATCCAACAACTGTGCCAAATATGGTTCAAATCGGTCCATTATCTGGTATAGCTGCCATATAAACCGATCTGGGATCTTGATTTCTTGAGCCTCTAGAGTGCGCAATTCTTATCCGATTGAAATGAAATTTTGAACGACGTGTTTTGTTATTAAATCCAACAACTGTGCCAAGTATGGTTCAATTCGGTTCATAACCTGATATAGCTGCCATATAAACCGATCTTGGGTCTTGACTTCTTGAGCCTCTAGAGGGCGCAATTCTTATCCGATTGGAATGGAATTTTTTGTACGACGTGTTTTGTTATGATACCCAACAACTGTGACAAGTATGGTTTAAATCGGTCCATAACCTGATATAGCTGCCATATATACCGATCTTGGGTCTTGACTTCTTGAGCCTCTAGAGGGCACAATTCTTATCCGATTTGAATGAATTTTTGCACGAAGTATTTCGTTATGATATCCAACAACTGCGCCAAGTATGGTTGAAATCGGTTCATAACATGATATAGCTGTCATATAAACAGATCTGGGGATTTGACTTCTTGAGCTACTAGAGGGCGCAATTATTATCCGATTTGGCTGAAATTTTGCATGACGTATTTTATTTTTACTTTTAACAACTGTGTCAAATAAGGTTCAAATCAGTTCATAACCTGATATAGCTGCCATATAAACCGATCTGGGATCTTGACTTCTTGATCCCTAGAGGTCGCAATTATTATCCGATATGCCTGAAATTTTGTACGATGGATCCTCTCATGACCATCAACAAACGTGTTTATTATGGTCTGAATCGGTCTATAGCCCGATACAGATCCCATATAAATCGTTCTCTCTATTTTACTTCGTGAGCCCCAAAGGGCACAATTCTTATACGAATTGGCGGAAATTTTACACAGGTCTCCAACATATAATTTAATTGTGGTCCGAACCGGACCATATCTTGATATCGTTTTAAAAGCAGAGCAACTCTTTTCTTATATCCTTTTTTGCCTAAGAAGAGATGCCGGGAAAATAACTCGACAAATGCGATCCATAGTGGAGGGTATATAAGATTCGGCCCGGCCGAACTTAGCACGCTTTTACTTGTTTTTGCCTAAGAAGAGTTGCCGGGAAAAGAACTCGACAAATGCGCTCCATGGTGGGGGGTATATAAGATTCGGCCCGGCCGAATTTTGGACGCTTTTACTTGTTTTCTTTTTTTTTGTGAAGGCATATTCTTCATTATTTGTTTTGATCCCAAAAGCTTAGGCTAGGTTTATGTGGCACTCAGTTTTCAGACTCACTAGACGTTTTAGTCCATTGCAATACCAGTTCCTACCATTGAACCTTCCAGATCGCTATAAAAAGGACAACCACTTCCAATACCTGCTAAATCAGACAGGTTCTCAAAGAAATGAAAACCTTAAGAGGAACTCATTCTGCAAGTGCGGGACACATACACTGCAGATGTTCTATAGTCTCTTCTTCCTGACGCCCTCACAGCTTCTGCAAAAGTCGTTGCTGGCAACCTTCAGTCGGTCAGCATGTTTACATGTCGCTGGAAGCATACCCACAGATTCCAGTTTTCCTGGAATGTGTATGGTAGTCCCTAGTCTCGCAAGCTCGTCCGCTTTACAATTCCCTGGAATATCTCTATGGCCAGGCACCCAGAACAGGTGAATTTTGAACTCTTCAGCCATCTCGTTGGGAGATCTGCGGCAGTCGAGGGAGGTTTTTGTGTTCAGAAATACGTTCTCCAGGGATTTTATGGATGTCTGGCTGTCTGAGAAGATGATATATATCACAATCGTCGTTATGACATTATATCTTAGCCATTTCACCACTTCCTTAATGGCAAGGGACCACTTCTGCAGTATTTTATCCAAAGTTGAAATTTATTGGGTAGCCCAAAAAGTAATTGCGGATTTTTTAAAAGAAAGTAAATGCATTTTTAATAAAGCTTAGAAAGAACTTTAATCAAATATACTTTTTTACACGTTTTTTTCTAAAGCAAGCTAAAAGTAACAGCTGATAACTGACAGAAGAAAGAATGCAATTACAGAGCAACCATATGTAACGAAGGTCAGAGAAGCTGTGGTCATCCAACGTTTCTAATCCTTCCGATAATATTCTCTGATACACAGGTAACATCTTGTACCTTCTGCCTGTTTCTGGTAGTAGAGGCCGGCTTTTCCCTTTATTAGAAATCGCCCTTTCGTTGATATTCAAACTTCTCTATACCTGTCGACGTACATTAGCATCACTTCCAACAATGAGAGGAGACAGCATCTGAATCATGTGCCATAGATAAGTATACATACCACATAGAAGTATACATACCTTTTTTGCAAATGGCAGCGTTGTAAACGGACGGTTGAGTAAGGGTGTGACATAAAAAATGTAAAAACATTCGATATTTGGAAGAAAAAGGTTTTGTTCTAAAATTTCGTTTTGTAAAACACGTTTTTGTGTGGGGTATGTAGACTTTTCTGTGCCACTGCATACGGAAGCCAGTCAATAAAGAACATAATGATTTCAAGGCTGGCCAATACTAGCGACTACTTAGACTTACGGGCTTACAATGGTGTTGATTTATCTGTAGAATCCGGACCGAAACCATAATCAGGATTCAGAATTTCTACCACTATTATGTTAGCCTCGTCTTCTCCGCCGACCGGATACGTTGCATCTTGTCTTGATGATTCTCTCTTGTCTTTCGTTGGGACATGGACACAAATAAGTCTAATGTCGAAGAATTTGGCATTAATGCGGATTATGGCTAGCCTCTCATCCCCCGGAGTAAACCTGCAGACAAGGTGTTTCAGTCTCCGACTAACCACAACCAAATCCATGCCTCGTGTCATGGCAGCTTTAGTAGGGTGCGCCACCTTTCGGTTAAGTTGAGACGCCTCCCCCGATCCATCGTAATTCCTGTAAGGCGGTAATATCTGCCTTGTACTTTACATCCGCCAGTGCGTATACTGCGTGGGTCGTCAACGTTAGGGGAGTCCATTATTTCTATTCCTTTGTTTCTCAGAGTAATTTGTTAAGTTTTCCAGGTGAGCTCGCCACGGTTAGGGGCGACTGGGGCTTAGTATCTGAATGGCAGTTTTATACGAGTACCATATGTCTTTGGAATATTTTTCCTCACAAAATCCAAAACATCAGCAACGCGTAAATTAAAAAAAAACTTCCCATTTTTCTTCGAAATTAGCTGTTTTCAAATTTTATTTTTTTTTTTTCTTTTAAACAATATTATTTTCGAACCTATTCCAAAGTTTATTTTAAGCCAGACAAACAAACGCTTGAAAACGAATCTTTTTGCCATAGGACTTTTTTTTCGATTTCTCAACTTAATTCTCCATTTCAAAACCTTATTAACACAAAACAAGTAAAAACGCGTTAAGTTCGGCCGGGCCGAACTTTGGATACCCACCACCTCGGGTATATATATAAACCACCTTTCATCAAAATCCGGTGTAAATTGCATACCTTATGTCCCATAGCAGTTATATCGAAATATGTTCCGATTTAGACCAAATACTAATAAGTACAAGTCATTGTTCGATTGGGTATAACCAAATATTGGTCTTTTAGTAGCTATATCTAAAAATAAATCGATCTGAACCATATACGACACGGATGTTGAAAAGCCTAATATAAGTCACTGTGCCAAATTTCAGTGAAATCGGATTATGAATGCGCCTTTTATGGGGCCAAGACTTTAATTCGAGGCATCGGTCTACATAGCAGCTATATCCAAATCTGAACCGATTTGGGCCAAGTTGCAGAAAAATTTCGAACAGCCTAACACAACTCACTGTCCCAAATTATGGCGAATTCTGACAATAAATGCGCCTTTTATGGGCCCAAAACCTTAAATCCAGAAATCGGTCTATATGGCAGCTATGTCCAGAACTGAACCGATCAGGGCCGCATTAAAAAAATATATCGAGGGGCCTAGGCTTTTACGGGCCTAAAACCCTAAATCGGAGGATCGGTCTATATGGCATCTATATCCAAATCTGAACCGATCTGAGCCAAATTGACGAAGGATGTGGAAGGGCCTAACACAACTCACTGGTTTTATGGGCCTAAGACCCTAAATCGGAGGATCGGTCTATATGGGGGCTATATCAAGATATAGTCCGATATAGCCCATCTTCGAACTTAACCTGCTTATGGACAAAAAAAGAATCTGTGCAAAATTTCAGCTCAATATCTCTATTTTTAAAGACAGTAGCGTGATTTCAACAGACAGACGGACAGACGAGCGGACGGACGGACATGTCTAGATCGTCTTAGATTTTTGCGCTGATCAAGAATATATATACTTTATAGGGTCAGAAATGGATATTTCGATGTGTTGCAAACGGAATGACAAAATCAATATACTCCCATCCCCGGTGATGGGTATAAAAACAAATGGAATCATCCATTGGCGTTTTCTTTTTGGCGGGTGTGGAGGAGCCCAACATTCTACAATTACCTCGAAGCACCCGGCACGGAATAATGTGATGCTAATAGTTAGGCTTGAACTTTGAACTCCAAATTGTTTAATGTTCATCGCTGTCAAGAGAAGCTTAGCTGCGAGCTACCGGGCGCGTCCACAAGTTGCGGATAGTTAAGTGCTCCATACGGAGTAGCTGCAACTACAGTCGCGGGCAATCAGTAATATATCAATAAAAATCAATAAATACTGTGCTAATGATGCTCCGTATGACAAGGCGAGTTTTCGGCGCCTTTAAAAAACCAATGGCCATCTTGTTCCCTCGTTGATCGCGGAACGAGCTTGCTCATCTATGGAGCTTGACGAGGATCGCCACCTCAACATACAGACCAGAGAGCTACAACGAGTGTGAATGTGTAGGCTTGACCATCTATTTTGAAAAACGAGTAAAATCAATCATGTGCACAAGTGAAACCAATCTATTCAACTCACTCAAAACGCAATGAAAATGTTGTGGTTCAAAACCCAATCGATTGCTGCACAAGGTTCCAATCGAACAACTCACATGCTTATTCTGGTTAGAAGCGAATGATTCTGCTGAAAGGCATGCTTAATTTTTGAAGCTAGTACTCTGCTTGGAGTCAAGCTATATAAATTGACCTTCGCTTCAATAAATTAACACAGATTCAGGAAACCATAAAACCTAAAATTTCATTTGTTTCTGTGGCTTAATTCTAACATTAGAAATTTAATTTCATTAAATTAACTAAAAATTTAATTTCGATATTCGGGACACCGAATTCATTAAAAATGGTGGCTAATGCACTAGCTGGACCGTCAGATTTCATAGTCTCGGCCAAAGTGCTCCACACAAAACTCCAAACTTTGTGTTGGCCAGACGCTGCGTAGATCCACTTTCAACATTTTCGGCTAGCCTTTCAGAATTTTCGTCCATTTCAAACAAAGAGAACAGAAAAACAAGTAAAAGCGTGCTAAGTTCGGCCGGGCCGAATCTTATATACCCTCCACCATGGATCGCATTTGTCGAGTTCTTTTCCCGGCATCTCTAATTAGGCAAAAAAGGATATAAGAAAAGAGTTGATCTGCTATTAAAACGATATAAAGATATGGTCCGGTTCAGACCACAAATAAATTATATGTTGGAGACCTGTGTAAAATTTCCGCCAATTCGTATAAGAATTGTGCCCATTGGGGCTCACGAAGTAAAATAGAGAGAACGATTTATATGGAATCTGTATCGGGCTATAGACTTATTCAGACCATAATAAACACGTTTGTTGATGGTCATGAGAGGATCCGCCGTACAAAATTTCAGGCATATCGAATAATAATTGCGACCTCTAGGAGTCAAGAAGTCAAGATCCCAGATCGGTTTATATGGCAGCTATATCAGGTTATGAACCGATTTGAACCTTATTTTAACAGTTGTTAAAAGTAAAAATAAAATACGTCATGCAAAATTTCAGCCAAATCGGATAGGAATTGCGCCCTCTAGAGGCTCAAGAAGTCAAGACCCAAGATCGGTTTATATGGCAGCTATATCAGGTTATAGACCGATTTGAACCATACTTGGCAAAGTTGTTGGGTATCATAACAAAACACGTCGTGCGAAATTCCAATCCAATCGGATAAGAACTGCGTCCTCTAGAGGCTCAAGAAGTCAAGACCCTAGATCGGTTTATATGGCAGCTATATCAGGTTATGGACCGATTTGAACCATACTTGGCACAGTTGTTGGATATCATAGCAAAACACGTCGTGCAAAATTTCATTCCAATCGGATAAGAATTGCGCCACTCTAGAGGCTCAAGAAGTTAAGACCCAAGATCGGTTTATATGGCAGCTATATCAAAACATGGACCGATATGGCCCATTTACAATACCAACCGACCTACACTAATAAAAAGTATTTGTGCAAAATTTCAAGCGGCTAACTTTACACCTTCGGAAGTTAGCGTGCTTTCGACAGACAGACGGACGGACGGACGGACAGACGGACGGACGGACGGACAGACGGACGGACATGGCTAGATCGACATAAAATGTCGCGACGATCAAGAATATATATACTTTATGGGGTCTCAGACAAATATTTCGAGTAGTTACAAACAGAATGACGAAATTAGTATACCCCCCATCTTATGGTGGAGGGTTTAACTAGCAAGAGTTTGCATGTGCGTGCACCGAGTTGGATGCATGTGCGCAGATAAATCATTTGTCCCGAACAAACTCTAAAGGAAACAAAAAGTTAACTCAGGGTTATTCAATTCAAGATGGATTGTTTGATTATCCGCCGTTAGGGTTGGTATTCTATTCTGCATTCGGAATAGCCGCTGCAATTTTTGATTGTTTCGCGAGCGGAATTTGACAGCAAGCAGATGTTTTTACTTCCGTACCAAAACACGTTTTTATACCCTCCACCATAGGATGGGTGGTATACTAATTTCGTCATTCTGTTTGTAACTACTCGAAATATTCGTCTGAGACCCCATAAAGTACATATATTCTTGATCTTCGCGACATTTTATGTCGATCAAGCCATGTCCGTCCGTCTGTCTGTCGAAAGCACGCAAACTTCCGAAGGATTAAAGCTAGCCGCTTGACATTTTGCACAAATACCTTTTATTAGTGGAGGTCGGTTGGTATTGTAAATGGGCCATATGGGTCCATGTTTTGATATAGCTGCCATAAAAACCGATCTTGGGTCTTGACTTCTTGAGCCTCTAGAGTGCGCATTTCTTGTCCGATTAGAATGAAATTTTCCACGACGTGTTTTGTTATGATATCCAACAACGGTGCCAAGTATGGTTCAAATCGGTTCATAACCTGGTATAGCTGCCATATAAACCGATCTTGGGTCTTGAATTCTTGAGCCTCTAGAGAACGCAATTATTATTCTATTGGAATGAAATTTTGCACGACGTGTTTTGTTATGAGATCCAACAACTGTGCCAAGTACGATTCTAATCGGTTCATAACCTTTTATAGCTGCCATATAAACCGATCTGGGATCTTGACTTCTTGAGCCCCTAGGGGTCGCAATTATTATCCGATTTGCCTGAAATTCTGTGCGACGGATCCTCTCATGACCATCAATATACGTGTTTATTATGGTCTGAATCGGTCTATAGCCCGATACAGCTCCCATATAAATCGATCTCTCTATTTTACTTCTTGAGCCCCCCCAAAGGACGCAATTCTTATTCGAATTGGCTGACATTTAACACTGGTCTCCAACAAATAATTTAATTGTGGTTTAAACCGGATCATATGTTGATATCGTTCTATTAGCAGAGCAAATCGTTTCTTATATCATTTTTTGCCTAAGAAGAGTTACCGGGAAAAGAACTCGACAAATGCGCTCCATGGTGGAGGGTATATAAGATTCGGCCCGGCCGAACTTTGCACGCTTTTATTTGTTATATTGATGAAAAAGTCATAAATATTATGAATATTCTTAATGAAATAAAATGTATGAATGCGATCGTTTATGAAAAAATTTCTTATATTTGTGAAACTTAGTTTCATACATGTATCAGAAGAAACTTTTCATTATATTAATAATTTTTATCGTAAATATAAAAATTATATTATTGAAATATGTCCACGTAGGTATGCAATAAAAATGTTTTATTTATGAAGATTTGATGGGGGAATTTTCCAAGTCAAGTTCAAGTAAACTAATTAAAGTATACTTGCGAGAGGTATAGCATTTTGCCACTATTTCTCGTTTGTTGTCCATTTTTGCTCATATGCTTTCATTGTGTGCAAAAGATATAATGAACAAGTAAAAAGGCGTTAAGTTCGGCCGGGCCGAACTTTGGATACGAACCACCTCTCATCAAAATCTGGTGAAAATTGCAAACCTTATGTCCCATAGCAGTTATATCGAAATATGATCCGATTTGGACATATACTTATAAGTACAAGTCATTGTTCAATTGTGTATAACAAAATATTGGTCTTTGTAGTAGCTATATCTATAAATAAACCGATCTGAACCTTAAAAAACAACATGGATGTTGAAAAGCCTAATATAAGGCAATGTGTCAAATTTCAGTTAAATCGGATCGATCTAGACCAAATTGCAGAAATATGTGGAGGGGCTTAACTTAACCCTCTGTCCCAAATTTCGGCAATATCGGACAATAAACGCGCCTTTTATGGGCCCAAAACATTAAATCGAGAGATCGATCTATATGGCAGCTATATCCAAATCTGGACCGATCTGAGTGAAATTGAAGAAGGATGTCGAAGGACCTAACACAACTCACCGTCCCAAATTGCGGCGACATTGGACATTAAATGCGCTTTTTATGGACCCAAAACCTAAAACCGAGAGATCGGTCTATATGGTAGCTATATCCATAACATTTCCGATCTGTGCCATATTGCAGAATTATGTCAAGGGGCTTAACTTATCTCACTGTCCCTAATTTCGGCGACATCGGACCATAAATGCGACTTTTATGGGCTCAAACCCTTAAACCGAGGGATCGGCCTATATGGCAGCTATATCCAAATCTGGACCGATCAGGACCAAATTGAAGAAGGGCCTAAGACAACTCACAGTCACCAAATTTCACCAAATTCGGATAATAAATATGGCTTTTATGGACCTAAGACCCTAAATAGTAGGATCAGTCTATATGGTAGCTATATCCGAATCTGGACCGATCCAGGCAAAATTTACGAATGATGCCAAAGGGCCTAACACAACTTACTGTCCCAAAGTTTAGCAAAATCGGATAATAAATTTGGCTTTTATGGGCCTAAGACCCTAAATCGGAGGATCGGTCTATATGGCAGCTATATCCAAATCTGGACCGATCTGGGTCAATTTGAAGTAGGATGTCGAAGGACCTAACACAACTCACTGTCCCAAATTTCAGCAAAATCGGATAATAAATGTGGCTTTTATTGGCCTAAGACCCTACATCGGGTGGGTATAAAAAACACATATGCATGTTTAGCATTACAGCAATTAGATCTCTGTGACATTAATTCTATGTAAAATCTTCAAGGTACTGGGTGTTTTTAACTTCGTAGTGAAGTGAAAAGAGTAAAAAGTATGTATTGCCGATAATAAAGTGCTTTTTGTTGTTTAGGTTGTTTCCAACCGAAAAAAAACATGAGGATACGCGATATTTCATCAGAATTCCATAATCTAACAACTTATCTTTACATTTTTAGGATCATCCCGAACTGATTATCGCCTGTACGAACAATTGAATCGTAAGCACTTAGTACAAATTTGCATAGTGAAGCCATTGACAGTCCATCAACATTTTCACAAACAAGTAAAAAGGCGTTAAGTTCGTCCAGGCCGAACTTTGGATACCCACCACCTCGAGTATATACGTAAATCACCTTTCGTCATAATCCGGTGAAAAATGCATAATTTATGCCCCCGTGGCAGCTTTATGGAAATATGGTAAGACTTGGACCAAATTCGACACGGATATTGAGAGAACAAAATATTGGCCTTTCTGGTAGCCATATCCAAATAAAGACCGAAATGAACCATATACGAAACAGATGTCGAAAAGCCTAACATAAGCCACTGTGTCAAATTTGAGCGAAACCGGATTATAAATGCGCCTTTCATGGGCATAAAACCTTATAGAGAGAGATCGGTCTATATGGCAGCTATATCCAAATCTGAACCGATCTGGGCCAAATAGAAGAAGGATGTCGAAGGCCTTAATACAACTCACCGTACCAAATTTCGGCGCAATCGGACAAAAGTGCGCCTTTATGAGCCCAAGACTTTAAATCGAGAGATCGGTCTATATGGCAGCTATAACTAAATCTGGACCGATCTGGACCAATAGAAAGAGGACGTTGAAAGGCCTAACGCAACTTACTGTCCCAAATTTTGGCAAAATTGGATAATAAATGCGCCTTTTATGGGTCCAAGACCTTAAATCTAGAGATCGGTCTGTGTGGCAGCTATATCCAAATATGAACCGATCTAGGCCAAATTAACGAAGTCCAAATTGACGAAGGATGTCGAAGGGCCTAACACAACTCACTGTTGGGGGCTCATATATAATACGATTTCACTGAAATTTGACACAGTGACTTGTGTTATGCTCTTCGACACCCGCGTCGTACATGATTCAGATTGGTTTATTTTAAGATATAGCTACTAAAAAGGCCAATTTTTTGTTATACACAATTGAACAATGACTTGTACTTATTAGTATTTGGTCCAAATCGGAACATATTTCGATATAACTGCTATGCGACATAAAGTATTCAATTTTCACCGGATTTTGATGAAAGGTGGTTGACATATATACCCGAGGTGGTGGGTATCCAAAGTTCGGCCTGGCCGAACTTAACGCCTTTTTACTTGTTGTTTGTATAAAATAGCAGTACACTTGTACCTAACTTTCCAAGGGTTTTTTGATATGCTACTCTTTAACAAGTAAAAAGGCGTTAAGTTCGGCCGGGCCGAACTTTGGATACCCACCACCTCGGCTATATATGTAAACCACCTTTCGTCAAAATCCGGTGCAAAACTCATAACTTATGTCCCATAGCAGAAATATGTGGAGGGGCTTAACTTTACTCTTTGTCCCAAATTTCGGCAACATCGGACAATAAATGCGCTTTTTATGGCCCCAAAACTTAAAACCGAGAGATCGGTCTATATGGCAGCTATATCCAAATCTGGACCGATCAGTGCGATAATGCAGAAGTATGTTAAGGGGCTTAACTTAACTCACTGTCCCAAATTTCGGCGACATCGGACAATAAATGCGTGTTTTATGGGCCTAAGACCCCAAATCGGAGGATCGGTCTATATGGCAGCTATATCCAAATGTGAACCGATCTGAGCCAAATTGACGAAGGACGTTGTAGGGCCTAACACAACTCACTGTCCCAAATCATAGGAAAATGGGCTAATAAATGTGGCTTTTATGGGCCTAAGACCCTAAATTTGAGGATCGGTCTATATGGCAGCTATATCCAAATCTGAACCGATCTGAGCCATATTGACGAAGGATGTCGAGTGGCCTAACACAACTCACTGTCCCAAATTTCAGCAAAATCGGATAATAAATGTGGCTTTTATGGGCCTAAGACCCCAAATCGGAGGATCGGTCTATATGGCAGCTATATCCAAATCTAGACCGATCTGAGCCAAATTGACGGAGGATATCGAAGGGCCTAACACAACTCACTGAACCAAATTTCAGCAAAATCGGATAATAACAGTGGCTTTTATGGGCCTAAGACCCTAAATCGGCCGATCGGTCTATATGGGGGCTATATCAAGATATAGTCCGATATAGCCCATCTTCGAACTTAACCTGCTTATGGACAAAAAAAGAATCTGTGCAAAGTTTCAGCTCAATATCTCAATTTTTAAAGGCTGTAGCGTGATTTCAACAGACAGACGGACAGACGGACGGACATGTCTAGATCGTCTTAGATTTTTACGCTGATCAAGAATATATATATACTTTATAGGGTCGGAAATGGATATTTCGATGTGTTGCAAACGGAATGACAAAATGAATATACCCCCATCCTTCGGTGGTGGGTATAAAAAAAATCATCGATGTTAAACAGAAACACTGTTGGAATTCCAAAAACAGTTCCTATAAACTTGTGTTGCATTGATTTCTTTTGAAGCAACTTTTACCCGACACTAGTTCGTGCTTATGAACTTGTTTTAATATTGTTGTTTAAATGCCTTCACTAAAAATATCTATGCGATTCCATTAAGGTAATTATGCAATTGAGTTACACAATTTCCTGATTAAAAGTCCATTTCAGCACAACCAATTCTCGAAGAAGCCATCGTTTATGAACCATGGACAATTGGTCATCAAACATTATCATCACGTAAATAGCGAGCAGCCCAACATTAATTGGGTAGGGCCGTTCGATTTCTAGGAACGCAATCAATAATTTGCTATCATCATTACAGTAATTAGAAGCACCCACATTTACATCCACAACATAACATCGAACATGGAAGAGATTTCATTAGTGTTGATTAAATATCAACCAGTCTTATTTAATTTCGTAATTGATTAAACCAAGGGAATGGCAAAATACTTTTCTTTCACGAATAACTGTGGTAGGCGTCAGGGCTGCCAGATTAACGTGTGGAAAATCCACTCATTGAAAACAATATAACTTTTTGACACAACAGCTTTAAAATATTGTCAACAAATTGAATTTCTTTGACTAGTTATACGAGTCCAATTGGCAAAATTTACGTAAAATTAGGTAAGGTCCAGAGACTGGCCTGCGGCGGGATCACAGGGACACTGTGATCTGCACCTCAGGCAGGCCTGGGGGCGATGCTGGATATGCAGCCCATTGTGGCCTATATTTGCAACTGCGCCAGGGTCACGCATAGGCTGAGGGAGCTTGACATGCTAAAGGAGGATGGTTGCGGCCACAGTTCGATTCTGGGTGTTATGGATTCGGAGGGTGACTACATGGCACCAGTGCCGACTGGAGTGAGGGCATTCGCGATTCGTTTTCCTGAAAGGGACGAATGGAGGACGGATGGTGTACTTGAGGAGGATGAGACCTGGATCTACACAGATGGCTCCATGTTAGTGTTAAGGACTGGATTGGGGTCTACACTGATGCACTCAATATCAGTATGTCTCTGAGACTGCCGGACGAGAGTACGGTCTTTCAGGCAAAGGTCTGTGCCATTGCAGTGGCCGCAAGAGAAATTCTGATAAGGGGCTTACCGCCATCAAAACACAGAATTTATTTGGACAGTATGGCGGCGCTCAAGGCCTTGGGGTTGAGGATGGTGAGGTCGAGATGCGTGGCGGATTGTTTGGAATCCCTGGATAGGCTCAGGGATTCCAGGAAATGAGAGGGCGGACGAGTACGCCAGGAGGGGTTCGTCTGCGGACCAGTCATCGGTCTTGCCTACGTGCCTTTTGTCGAGCTACTAAATACAGTATATAGGATGGCCAGTGCGGCGTCGGTGGCGACTCGGTTGATGGTTGCCGGACTGCGAAGGCGCTAAGGCCGGTCATAGACCGGAGGAGGACGTGGGAGTTGCTGGTGATCGATAACAGGTTGATGAGTACTTTGACAGAGGTCATAACCGGACACTGTGCCATAGGCCGCATGGAGATACCGCACAATGACTACTGTAAGAGTTGCCCTGTTGAGGATGAGGATGAGACTATTGAGCACTTACTGTGATTCTGTCTGGGTCTGCAGAGACATAGACTCTCCTTTCTGGGGAGCCGATTCTTCTGTGTTCTGGGTGAACTTGCAAACGTACCTCTGGTATGTCCCTGAAGTTTGTTGAGGGAACAGGATGGTTCCGACGGAGATGCCACATGCTCCGGTGTAGGAAGATCCGTACTTGCGTACGGACGGGTGGTTCTTCACCCCCCGCTCGGGTTCTCCATTCCCCCAGTCTTTTACTTTTATTCGTGTATAACCACTAGTACGAGGTCTCAAATTTTCAGCCCGGAGGCTATCAAACTAGCCTCCGGGTGAACTCACCTTTGGTGGGCAACCCATTCAACCTAATCTAACCTACGTAACAAAAATAAATAATGAACTTCGAGTCTTATAACTATATATTTTTATACCCACCACCGAAGGATGGGGGTATATTCATTTTGTCATTACGTTTGCAACACATCGACATATCCATATCCGACTCTATAAAGTATATATTTTCTTGATCAACGTAAAAATCTAAGACGATCTAGACATGTCCGTCCACCTGTCCGTCTGAATGTTGAAATCACGCTACAATCTTTAATAATAGTGAAACTTTGCACAGATTCTTTTTTTTGTCCATAAGCAGATTAAGTTCGGAAATGGGCTATATATATCTTGATATAACTCCCATATAGACCAATCCGCCGATTTAGGGTCTTAGGAAATTTGGTGAAATTTGGGACAGTGAGTTGTGTTAGGCCAGTCGACATCCCACTTCAATTTGGCTTCGATTTGGATTTAATGTCATGGGCCAACAAAAGGCGAATTTATTGTCCGATTATGCCAAAATTTGAGACAGTGAATTGTGTTAGGTCCCTTGACATATTTTAGCAATTTGGCCTAGATCGGTCAAGATTTGGATATAGCTGCCATATAGACCAATCTCTCGATTTAAGGTCGAAGGCCCATAAAAGACGCATTTATTGTCCGATTTCACCGAAATTTGGGGCAGTGAATTGTGCAGGGCCCCTCGACATCTTTCTGCAATATGGCACAGATCCGTCCAGATTTGGATATAGCTGCCATATAGACCGATCTCTCGATTTAAAGTCTTGGACTGATAAAAGGGACATTTATTGTCCGATTTCGCCAAAATTTGGTACGGTGATTTGTGGTAGGCCCTTCGACATATCACTTCAATTTGGCCCAGATCGGTTCAGATTTAGATATAGCTGCCATATAGACCGATCTCTCGATTTAAAGTCTTGGCCCCATAAAAAGCAAAATTATAATCCGATTTCGCCGAAATTTGAAACAGTGACTTTTGTTAGGATCGGTCTATATTTGGATATGGCTACCAAAAAGACCAATATTTTGTTTTACAAAATGGAACAATGACTTGTACTTATTAGACCTCTCAATATACGTGTCAAATTTGGTCCGAATCGGCATTTTTCACGGGGTTATGACGAAAGTTGGTTTACATATATACCCGAGGTGGTTAGTATCCAAAGTTCGGCCTGGCCGAACTTAACGCCTTTTTACTTGTTGTTAAATATCTACCCACCCCAAAAAAATCTATCAATTATATTGACCAGTTAGGGCATTGAGTGATTAAATAACATACATTTAAATGAGAGTGCAATTTTACCGTCTAAATTTGCGGTAAAATACCCTTAAAATTTTATCTTATCTTATCAAGATAATAAGGGACAACAAATGAAAGTTACCTAAGAATAGAGTACAAATGTGACATCAATAAATAATTTTTGGCATAGTTCGCTTCTCGATAAACTACTCATCTCAATAAAGTTTGGTCGTGTATTGAAAACGAAGTATGCCTAAAAAATACTTTGGAAATGCCAGAGAATCGCTGAATATAAATAATGTATTGGGTTGCTCAAAAAGTAATTGCGGAATTTTTTAAAAGAAAGTAAATGCATTTTTAATAAAACTTAGAATGAACTTAAATCAAATATATAATTGCCATTTTGTTCGATAACCTTTTGACATCTTCCTGGCAAATTTAGTATTCCACGCTCATAGAACTTCTGGCCTTTATCTGCAAAAAACTGAGCCAAGTGCGATTTTATAGCCTCATCATTGCCGAAAGTTTTACCATTTAAGGAGTTCTGCAAAGATCGAAATAAATGGTAGTCTGATGGTGCAAGGTCAGGGCTATATGGTGGATGCAACAAAAGTTCCCAGCCAAGCTCACTCAGTTTTTGGCGAGTGACCAAAGATGTGTGCGGTCTAGCGTTGTCCTGGTGGAATATGACACCTTTACGATTGACCAATTCTGGTCGCTTCTCCTTGATGGCTGTATTCAATTTGTCCAATTGTTGACAGTAAACATCCGAATTAATCATTTGGTTTCTTGGAAGCAGCTCAAAATATACCACACCCTTCCAATCCCACCAAACAGACAGCATAACCTTCTTTTGGTGGATATCAGCCTTTGAAGTGGTTTGAGCTGGTTCACCATGCTTGGACCATGATCGCTTTCGACTAACGTTGTTGTAAACAATCCCTTTTTACATCTCCAGTTATGATTCGTTTTAAAAACGGATCGAATTCATTGCGTTTAAGGTGCATATCACAAGCGTTGATTCGGTTTGTTAAATGAATTTCTTTCAATACATGTGGTACCGATATTAAAATTGACGCCAAACAAACAAATGTAAACAAAATTTCGCGCACTTTTTTTCTAAAGCAAGCTAAAAGTAACAACTGATAACTGACAGAACAAAGAATGCAATTACAGAGTCACAAGCCGTTGTAAAAATTTGTCAGCGCCGGCTATATTACTACTATTTTACCGACAATTACTTTTTGGGCAACCCAATAAGTGCAACAGTTATGCATGGTGATGGTTCAATTATTATTTGAGGTTTTACACTAGCATAAGGAGTTAGAAATATAGTATTTATTGATGGAACAATGGACGCCAAAATTTATTTAAACATTTTAATGCTTTATCTTCCCTCGAGCGCTGGTAAAATGGGTTTCCAAGATATAGAATTTAAGTTCCGGGCTTCTGGACGACAAAAATTTACACTAGCATACACTAGGTCAACCCTTAAACAACTGCTGCAAGAATAATGGGATAAAATCACTCCAGAAATATGCCGAAATTGGTTGAATCGATGCCAAGATGATTGGAGGCCATCTGCACCAATAAAGATTACCATACAAAGCATTGAATTTGATCAAAATATAGTCCTGGCTTTGAGATACATTTACCGACGAATACTTTTCTGACCAAGATTTTTTAGTTTTTTTCTATAAATCCTTAAAAATAACACAATGAAGTTATTTAATTTTTTTTTTTTGACATAGTTCGCTTCTTTGTGTTCGTCTTTACGCATCTCGATAAGAATATTTTTACAAATATGTTCACATTTTTACAAATATGTGAAGAAAATAGAAAAACTAATACTTATGTGAGTCACTGTATGATAAAAACTCAATTTGAGACAATTTTGAGACATTTGAAAAAAAAAATGTTTAAATAAACATTGACCTATTGCTACAATTATTTTGCTGCGATTCAAAAAAAATTACACATTTTTCCATTGTGATTTTTCCATAGTTAAAAAACAATCAAATACTTTTTTAATTCGAATAAATATTAAGTAAACGCGTGCTAAGTTCGGCCGGGCCGAATCTTATATACCCTCCACCATGGATCGCATATGTCGAGATCTTTTCCCGGGATTTAAGAAAAGATTTGCTCTGCTATTAGAGCGATATCAAGATATGGTCCGGTTTGGGCCATAATTAAATTATGTGTTGGAGACCTGTGTAAAATGTCAGCCAATTCGAATAAGAATTGCGACCTTTGGGGGGCTCAAGAAGTAAAATAGAGAGATCGATTTATATGGGAGCTGTATCGGGCTATAGACAGAGTCAGACCATAATAAACACATATGTTGAAGGTCATAAGAGAATCCGTCGTACAAAATTTCAGGCAAATCGGATAATAATTGCGACCTTTAGATGCTCAAGAAGTCAAGATCCGAGATCGGTTTATATGGCAGCTATATCAGGTTATGAACCGATTTGAACCTTATTTGACACAGTTGTTGAAAGTAAGAATAAAATACGTCTTGCGAAATTTCAGCCAAATCGAATAGGAATTGCGCCCTCTTTAAGCTCCAGAAGTCATGTCACCAGATCTATTTATATGACAGCTATATCAGGTTATGAACCGATTTGAACCATACTTGGCACAGTTGTTGGATATCATAACAAAATACTACGTGCAAAATTCCATTCAAATCGTATAAGAATTGCGCACTCCAGAGGCTCAAGAAGTCAAGACCCAAGATCGGTTTATATGGCAGCTATATCAGGTTATGGACCGATTTGAACCATACTTGGCACCGTTGTTGGATATTAAAACAAAACACGTCGTGCAAAATTTCATCTCAATCCGATAAGAATTGCGCACTCTAGAGGCTCAAGAAGTCAAGACCCAAGATCGGTTAATATGGCAGTTATATCAAAACAAGGACCGATATGGCCCATTTACAATACCAACCGACCTACACTAATAAGAAGTATTTGTGCAAAATTTCAAGCGGCTAGCTTTAATCCTTCGGAAGTTTGCGTGCTTTCGACAGACAGACGGACGGACAGACGGACATGGCTAGATCGACATAAAATGTAGCGATGATCAAGAATATATATACTTTATGGGGTCTCAGACGAATATTTCGAGTAGTTACAAACAGAATGACTTAATTAGTATACCCCCCATCCTATGGTGGAGGGTATAAAAATAAACTGAATATACATATGTATAACAAATTTTGCGTTAAATTCCGTAAGTGATGACTTTCTTCCTATTCAAATAATCTTTTATTTTATCCATGAACAGAATTAGATGAACTAGATGTATTGATTATCACTGTTTTTCAGTTCAATTACATGGTCCGGCAAGCATTGAAACTTACAATACGATGTATTTACTGAAAATAACTACAATAGTAATGACAACATTTTCCTTCTTGAAAATACTGATCAAATTAACAATAATGTAAACTAAAATCGAACAAGTAAAGCGTGCTAAGTTCGGCCGGACCGAATCTTATATACTCTCCACAATGGATCGCATTTGTCGAGTTCTTTTCCCGGTGTCTCTTCTTAGGCAAAACAGGATATAAGAAAAGATTTGCTCTGCTAGATGTGGTCCGGTTCGGACCACAATTAAATTATGTTGGAACCTGTGTAAAATGTCAGCCAATTCGAATAAGAATTGCGTCCTTTGGGGGCTCAATGAGTAAAATAGAATGATCGATTTATATGGAAGCTGTATCAGGCTATAGACCGATTCAGACCATAATAATAATTTCTTTGAATGTGGGTGTGCCTTCTTGCCACTGCCTTTCTCCTTTTTTTTATCAACGGAGTGCCCTTTCTCGATTTCCCGTGCCGTCTCCCAGTGAACTCAAACAGTGGCGTGTACTAGGGTGTGCCTCCTAGCCACCAATCCGCGTAGTGTGCCGGCTTGCCACGCAACTAAGATCTGCAGCGGTCGATCGCAACTCATGCCACAACACATAATTTTTATACCCACCACCGAAGGATGGGGGTATATTCATTTTGTCATTCCGTTTGCAACACATCGAAATATCCATTTCCGACCCTATAAAGTATATATATTCTTGATCAGCGTAAAAATCTAAGACGATCTAGACATGTCCGTCCGTCTGTCCGTCTGTCTGTTGAAATCACGCTACAGCCTTTAAAAATTGAGATATTGAGCTGAAACTTTGCACAGATTCTTTTTTTGTCCATAAGCAGGTTAAGTTCGAAGATGGGCTATATCGGACTATATCTTGATATAGCCCCCATATAGACCGATCGGCCGATTTAGGTCTTCGGTCTTAGGCCCATAAAAGCCACTGTTATTATCCGATTTTGCTGAAATTTGGTACAGTGAGTTGTGTTAGGCCCTTCGATATCCTCCGTCAATTTGGCTCAGATCGGTCTAGATTTGGATATAGCTGCCATATAGACCGATCCTCAAATTTAGGGTCTTAGGCCCATAAAAGCCACATTTATTAGCCCATTTTCCTATGATTTGGGACAGTGAGTTGTGTTAGGCCCTACAACGTCCTTCGTCAATTTGGCTCAGATCGGTTCATATTTGGATATAGCTGCCATATAGACCGATCCTCCGATTTAGGGTTATATGCCTATAAAAGCTACATTTATTATCCGATTTTGCTGAAATTTGGGACAGTGCGTTGTCTTAGGCCCTCCGACGTCCTCTGTGAATTTGGCTCAGATCGGTTCAGATTTAGATATAGTTGCCATATAGACCGATCCTCCGATTTGGGGTCTTAGGCCCATAAAACACGCATTTATTGTCCGATGTCGCCGAAATTTGGGACAGTGAGTTAAGTTAAGCCCCTTAACATGCTTCTGCATTATCGCACTGATCGGTCCAGATTTGGATATAGCTGCCATATATACCGATCTCTCGGTTTTAAGTTTGGGGCCATAAAAAGCGCATTTATTGTCCGATGTTGCCGAAATTTGGGACAAAGAGTAAAGTTAAGCCCCTCCACATATTTCTGCTATGGGACATAAGTTATGAGTTTTGCACCGGATTTTGACGAAAGGTGGTTTACATATATAGCCGAGGTGGTGGGTATCCAAAGTTCGGCCCGGCCGAACTTAACGCCTTTTTACTTGTTTATTTGTTGAGTGACTCAAACTGAATGTTTCTATGTATTGAAACTAACGACACTTGAATGAACTCATTCACAAGCACATGACGTTCAAGATGATGGGATTTTTTGTGTTTGACCGCATAACGCTTGTGAGTGGCATTGGTTTTGCTTTGTTGCCTTTTGGATGTCGAGTCAGATTTTGAGTGCGAATCAAGAAAATGCAAAGGAAAAGAAACTTTCATAGCAACGTAAAATTATCATAAAATTCTTACTTTAGTGTACTCACAAACAGCTGAACCGATTTTCTGAAAAGTTTTACATTAAGTGTAGATGGTCAACGCATGGTAATTAATTTTTTTGTACTCGTATTATCACCCCTAAGCAAAAGATTTCGGAAATGAGTAAAGCGATTTTAACGAATTCTTTCTTTCGAGAATTTTTATACCCTCCACCATAAGATGGGGGGTAGACTAATTTCGTCATTCTGTTTGTAACTACTCGAAATATTCGTCTGAGACCCCATAAAGTATATATATTCTTGATCGTCGCGACATTTTATGTCGATCTAGCCATGTCCGTCCGTCTGTCCGTCCGTCCGTCTGTCTGTCGAAAGCACGCTAACTTCCGAAGGAGTAAAGCTAGCCGCTTGAAATTTTGCAAAAATACTTCTTACTAGTGTAGGTCGGTTGGTATTGTAAATGGGCCATATCGGTTTATGTTTTGATATAGCTGCCATATAAACCGATCTTGGGTCTTGACTTCTTGAGCCTCTAGCGTGCGCAATTCTTGTCCGATCAGAATGAAATTTTGCACGACGTGTTTTGTTATGATATCCAACACCTGTGCCAAGTATGGTTCAAATCGGTTTATAACCTGATATAGCTGCCATATAAACCGATCTTGGGTCTTGACTTCTTAAACCTCTAGAGTGCACAATTCTTATCCGATTGAAATGAAATTTTCCACGAAGTATTTCGTCATGATATCCAACAACTGTGACAAGTATGGTTTAAATTGGTTCATAACCTGATATAGCTGTCATATAAACAGATCTGGGGATTTGACTTCTGGAGCTTCTAGAGGGCGCAATTCCTATCCGATTTGGCTAAAATTTTGCATGACGTATTTTATTTTTACTTTCAACAACTGTGTCAAGTAAGGTTCAAATCGGTTCATAACCTGATACAGCTGCCATATAAACCGATCTGGGATCTTGACTTCTTGACCCCTAGAGGTCGCAATTATTATCCGATATGCCTGAAATTTTGTACGATGGATCCTCTCATGACCATCAACAAACGTGTTTATTATGGTCTGAATCGATCTATAGCCCGATACAGATCCCATATAAATCGTTCTCTCTATTTTACTTTGTGAGCCCCAATGGTCCGAACCGGACCATATCTTGATATCGTTTTAATAGCAGAGCAACTCTTTTCTTATATCCTTTTTTGCCTAAGAAGAGATGCCGGGAAAAGAACTCGACAAATCCGATCCATGGTGGAGGGTATATAAGATTCGGCCCGGCCGAACTTAGCACGCTTTTACTTGTTTTTTTATCAATATTATTCATATATACATGTCCTTTATTTACAATTGGAGTATGTTAAATATATTACAACAAAATATGAGCAATATTAAAAAGTTCAGTGTGAACATAGGGCATTAATAAGCTCTATACATCTTTTCCCTCACCCCCAAAAAAGTCCCAAGAGGACACTTTCACCGCTTTGGGCAATATGGGTATCAAATGAAAGGTATTTAAAAGTAGAGTACAAATCTGACTTAAAAATTTATTCCTTGGGGTCTGAGGAGCCTCCCACCCCCCAAAACACCCCAGCAGGACATCCGAACCGATTGGAACAATAGGGATATCAAATAGAAGGTATTTAAAAGTATAGTAAAAAGCTAATATAAAGAGTTATTCTTTGGTTTTTGAGGCGTCCCTTTACCCCCAAACAGGGCATATATACCGGTTGGAACAAAATGGGTATCAACTGAAAGTTGTTTGGAAGTTGTGTACACACCTGTTATAAGAATTTGGTCCAAGGTGTCTAAGCGGCCTCTCCAACTCCAAAAACTCCCAAAAACAGGCATGAATATCCAACATCACAAAATAGGTATAAAATGAAAGTTCTTTGAGAGTTGAATCATTCAATCGAATCTGATATACACATTTGAGACCGAGTCTGGGACCGGCACACCCACTAAATGCCCTTCAATAGGAAGTGTAGTTCGATCGGGATAATATGGTAATTTAACGAAAGGTCTATGACATTAGAGTTCGAATCTTATGTTGATATAAGGATTGAAGTATCTAGGTTACGTCCTACCGTTCAGCCGGACATGTAGATCTCGCCATTAAAGGACTCAACTAAATTGTCTTTGGGTCTTCGCGTCGGGAGGACCGACGCTCTCCTCCCAATAAAAACAGCACCTAACTGTCATGTAGGACGACCGAAAATATATTGTATTCAAATGAAAGGACGTGTCAGAGGGCAATCGGCGCCCCCATCCTTACCAAAAAAGGAATTAAAAACCAGTAAGGAAATGCAAAAGTCGGGCGGAGCCGGCTATATATAACCCTACACCACCGTGTTTGCGTACCACTTTTAATGCATTGAACCTATGTTGAAATATAGTCAGATTTTAATATTGCTTACCTATTTTATATTGAATAGAACCTTGTAAAATTTTCTTACAATAGGACCTAAATTGTGGCGACAAGAGTGTTAGAGGCAATATCATATGTAATATGTATTATATGGGAGATTCATATATCAAAGTCTGGACGGACTTTGATAAAATTTATCACACGAACTAAAACGTCAAATAAAACACCTCACACTAAATTTTATAAAGATCACACCAAAATTGTGGCTTCTATAGCCTTAAAAGGATGTATTGGATGAAAGGTTTATATGTGACTATATCTAAATCTGAACCGATTTAAAGGAAATTTTTCTCTTATATCAGAACGTCAAATTTGGACAAATACTTCTTATTAGTGTAGGCCGGTTGGGATTGTAAATGGACCATATCGGTCCATGTTTTGATATAGCTGACATATAAACCGATCTTGGATCTTGACTTCTTGAGCCACTAGAGGGCGCAATTCTCGTCCGATTTGACATTTGCACGTAGTGTTTTGATATCACTTCCAACACCTGTGCTTAGTATGGCGCAAATCGGTACATAGCCTGATATGGCTGCCATATAAACCGATCTGGGATCTTGACTTCTTGAGCCTTTAGAAGGAGCAATTACAATCCGATTTGGCTGAAATTTTGTACAACGGCTTCTCTCATAACCTTCAACATACGTGTGCAATATGGTCTGAATCGATCTATAGATTGATACAGCTCCCATATAAACCGATCTTCAGATTTTGCTTCTTGAGACGCGAATCGGACTATAACTTGATATAGCTCCTCCTCGTCCTCCTCCTCCCTCCTCCCTCCTCCCTCCTCCCTCCTCCCTCCTCCCTCCTCCCTCCTCCCTCCTCCCTCCTCCCTCCTCCCTCCTCCCTCCTCCCTCCTCCCTCCTCCCTCCTCCCTCCTCCCTCCTCCCTCCTCCCTCCTCCCTCCTCCCTCCTTATTCATTATTCTTTGTTTGCCTAAAATGAGATACTGCGCAAAGAGTTCGACAGATGCGATCCATGGTGGAGGGTATATAAGATTCGGCCCGACCGAACTTAGAACGCTCTTACTGTGAAAGCTTTCAATTTTGATCTGATCAGTGAGTTAAGTTAAGCCCCTTAACATACTTCTGCAATATGGCACAGATCGGTAAAGATTTGGATATGGCTGACATATGGACCGATCTCTCGGTTTTAGGTTATGGGTCCATAAAAAGCGCATTTATTGTCTGATGTCGCCGCAATTTGGGACAGTGAGTTGTGTAAAGCCCTTCAACATCCATGTTCAATTTCACTCAGACCGTGTCCAGATTTGGATAAAGCCGTCACATAGACGAATCTCTCGATTTAATGTTTTGGGGCCATTAATGGCACATTTTTGTCCGATGTCGCCGAAATTTGGGACAGAGAGTTAAGTTAAACCCCTCCACATATTTCTGCAATTTGATCTAGATCGATCAAGATTTGCATATAGCTGCCATATAGACCGATATCTCCATTTAATGTCTTGGCCACATAAGAGGTTTATTTATAATCCGATTTCACTGAAATTTGACACAGTGACTTATGTTAGGCTTTTCGACATCCGTGTCGTATATGATTCAGATCAGTTTATTATACCCACCACCGAAGAATGGGGGTATATTCATTTTGTCATTCCGTTTGCAACACATCGAAATATCCATTTCCGACCCTATAAAGTATATATATTCTTGATCAGCGTAAAAATCTAAGACGATCTAGACATGTCCGTCCGTCTGTCCGTCTGTCTGTTGAAATCACTCTACAGCCTTTAAAAATTGAGATATTGAGCTGAAACTTTGCACAGATTCTTTTTTTGTCCATAAGCAGGTTAAGTTCGAAGATGGGCTATATCGGACTATATCTTGATATAGCCCCCATATAGACCGATCGGCCGATTTAGGTCTTCGGTCTTAGGCCCATAAAAGCCACTGTTATTAGCCGATTTTGCTGAAATTTGGTACAGTGAGTTGTGTTAGGCCCTTCGATATCCTCCGTCAATTTGGCTCAGATCGGTATAGATTTGGATATAGCTGCCATATAGACGGATCCTCCGATTTAGGGTTATATGCCCATAAAAGCTACATTTATTATCCGATTTTGCTGAAATTTGGGACAGTGCGTTGTCTTAGGCCCTCCGACGTCCTCTGTGAATTTGGCTCAGATCGGTTCAGATTTAGATATAGTTGCCATATAGACCGATCCTCCGATTTGGGGTCTTAGGCCCATAAAACACGCATTTATTGTCCGATGTCGCCGAAATTTGGTACAGTGAGTTAAGTTAAGCCCCTTAACATACTTCTGCATTATCGCACTGATCGGTCCAGATTTGGATATAGCTGCCATATAGACCGATCTCTCGGTTTTAAGTTTTGGGGCCATAAAAAGCGCATTTATTGTCGGATGTTGCCGAAATTTGGGACAAAGAGTAAAGTTAAGCCCCTCCACATATTTCTGCTATGGGACATAAGTTATGAGTTTTGCACCGGATTTTGACGAAAGGTGGTTTACATATATAGCCGAGGTGGTGGGTATCCAAAGTTCGGCCCGGCCGAACTTAACGCCTTTTTACTTGTTTTTAAATATATCTACGAAATAGATCAATATTTTGTTATACACAATTGAACAATGACTTGATTTCGATATAGCTGCTGTGGGGCATAAGGTATGCATTTTTCACCGGATTTTGACGAAAAGTGGTGGGTATCCAAAGTCCGGCCCGGCCGAACTTAACGCCTTTTTACTTGTTACTTGTTTGCTTTGCATTTTCTCGCTCGAGAGCAAATTATCAAGTGACTATTTTTGACATTTTATTCGCATTTTTGACAACTGTTACGACATATAGGAACCCGTTTTTGGATAGGAATGCTTACGTTTTTGTTCGGCTCGTCGTTCGATAATTTCTTCGTCGAAAATGAGATACACTACCCGAAATCAGTTTTTTTTTCGTTTGCACGAAATGCTATAAGAAATAGTAATTTTTTATGAGTAACGTTTTTCGGGGTGTGAGCACCACTGGTTGACATTGATTGTCCAAACGTCATCTGAAAATTTTTTCGGTATACATTGCAATTTCATCATGGAGAAAACGAGCCCAGACGAGCAACGGCTGACAGCGACAGACGACATGCCAGTGAATTTCATGTTAATGCATTGCCCGATTTACACTTGTAAGGCTGACCTTAATGAAATTTAGCAAGAAATGATGTTGCACTCATTTGTAAATTTTCGCATCATCAAAATCATCAAAATCAGTTCAAATGTCGACTCATTCATTGTGTCAGTCATGACAGGTCACTGTGTAAACAGAAAACATGCTGACAGACTGAAGGTTGCCAGTAACGACTTTTGCAGAAGCTGTGAGGACATCGAAGAACATGAGACTATGCATAGAACACCTTCTGAGTGTGTCCCGCACTGGCAGTCAGTAGGAGTTTCAGTTTAGGTTCTTATTTCTTTGAGAAGCTCTCTGATTTAGCAGATATGAACCTTCGCAAGTTGTTGGGCTTTTTAAAAGTGATCTTGATGGTTCAACGGTAAAAACTTGAAGGCATCTTCCTTCTTCTGTTCCACGGACTTGTTCGAAATTTGGTACGGATGGTTTTGCTTCCCATCTGGAACTCGGCTCAGATTTAGGCTTAGACTTTATTATTTGATATTACCCAATTAGTACTGATAAGGGTAGGTGTAAATAAAAATACGCGAGTTCTATGACTAGTCGTAATAGCCAAACATAAGCAGTCGTTTTCATTTAAGTTTAAAAAATGTATTTTCATAAGACAAGCGAAATTAATTAGATGGTTGCTCAAAATGTATGCGAAATTAATCGACATTTGCAACATATTTTATCATAGACTACTAGTAGTCATTTCCTGAATTTCCTTTGAAAACGTCAAAGACTAGAGACGTTAAAGGCAAATGCGATATGAGTTTATTTGTTTCATCATTATGCAAATTTCTCTACTAAAATTAAGTAACGCCTTTGCGAGTAATCAAGCAATTTAAATGCAAACTATTATTGTTGTTACGCGCATTCAAGATAAGAAATCGACAAGCGCTCATTCCTTCTTGAGTTGAACAACAATAAACGGATATGATGGCTGCTATCGCACATTCATATTTCCTATGTACATTGTTCTGGGTTGAGCTGTCGCACATCCCCAAGGACGCTTACACAGGATACATGGAACAGACAACATCCTCGTAACCAAGGCCATTGTTAGCTTTAGTTTGCTTGTGGGTATATTTGTTTAAATATCACCATAATTGGTGTGCTCAGATTGAATTGAAAATTTTCCATATATCTATGTAATACATTGGCCCGTTGTACTACTTTGTTTAGTTTGTAATTGCTTTTCAATTGTTATTTTTTTCTCAAAAACTAAAAACGGTTGTAGTGCGAACTAAAAAAAAGGTAATCCATTATGGTAATTAACAACGTTTAAAATATAAGGGAATTACACAAAAAAATCCTTTATCGCTGACTGTAAAACCAATCACGGATTATGAATGGATGTACACACATACATATTACCACACGTATAAAAAGGCGTATTCGCCTTTGCAACAATATTGGGTATGTCCGTCTGTTAGCCTGTCAGCAAAAATATGACATGTATAGTTTTTGTAAAACTTTTGTATATGTCATAATTTTCATCCGATCATCTTCAAATTTAGCACATATAGTTTTCGCGGCCAAGAGATGAAACCTAAGCCAGAAAAAAATCTGTTCAGATTTTGATATTGACTAATATTGCTTTAATGTGGACATTTGCTCATCGATCCTCCTAAATTTGGCATGATGAATTCCCTTGTGTATCTTCAGATTGCTCAGATTTAGATTTGACTGAAATTTTGCATGTACTGTTTTGGTATCACTTCCAACAACTGTGTTAAATATGATTCAAATCGGTTCATAATCTGGTACAGCTGTCATATAAACCGATCTTGGATCTTGACTTCTTGAGCCAATAGAGCGCGAAATTCTCATCCGATTTGGCTGAAATTTTGCAGGTGTTCTGTTATGACTTCCAATAAGTGTGCTAAGTGTGGTGCAAATCGGCACATAACCTGATATAGCTGCCATATAAACCTATCTGGGATCTTGACTTCTTGATCCTCTAGAGTGCGCAATTCTCATCCGGTTTAGCAGTACAACGGCTTCTCTTATGACCTTCAACATATGTGTCTAATATGGTCTGAATCGGTTTATAGTCTGATACAGCTCCCATATAAATCATTCTCCCGATTTAGCTTCTTGAGCCACTACAAGACGCAATTCTTATCCGAATGAACTGAAATATTACACAATGACTTCTACAATGTTCAGCATTCATTTATGGTCCGAATCGGACTATAACTTGTTTTATTTTTATACCTTCCACCATAGGATGGGTGTATACTAAATTCGTCATTCTGTTTGCAACTCCTCGAAATATTCCACTGAGGACCCATAAAGTATATATATTCATGATCGTCATGATATTTTTAATCGATCTAGCCCTGTTCGTCCGTCCGTCTGTCTGTCAAAAGCACGTTAACTTTCGAATGAGTAAAGCTAGCTGCTCCAAATTTTGCTCGAATACTTCTTATTAATGTAGTTCGGCTGGGATTGAAAATGGGCCACGTTTGATCGATCCATGTTTTGATACAGCTGCCATATAAACCGATCTTGCATCTTGATTTCTTGAGTCACTAGAGGGCGCAATTCCCACCCGATTAAGCTGAAATTTTGCATGAGATGTTTTATTATAATTTCCAATAACTGTGCCATGTATGGTTCGAATCGGTAAATAACCTAATAAAGCTGCAATATAAACCGATCTTGAATCTTGACTTCTTAAACCACTGGAGAGCGCAATTCTTATCCGATTTGGCTGAAATCTTGCACTTGGTGTTTTGTTATGACTTCCAATAGTTTTGCCAAATATGGTTTGAATCGGTTCATAGCCTCATATAGGTGCCATATAAAACGATCTGGGATCTTGATTCTTGAGTTTCTAGAGGACGCAATTCCTATCCGATTTGGCTGAAATTTGGCTAGAAGTGTTTTGTTAAATATTCCAACAGTTGTGCCAAATATGGTTTTAATTGGTCCATAACCTAATATAGCTGCCATATAAACCGATCTGGGATCTTGACTTCCTGAGTCTCTAGCCTTATACAGCTCCCATATAAACCGATCTCCCTATTTTACTTCTTGAGCCCCTAAAGGGCGCAAATTTTTATTCAAATTGGGTGAAATTTTACACAAGGACTTTTACTATGGTCTTCAACATTCAGTTCAATTATGGTCCGGACCATAAGGTGATATAGCTCCAATATCATAGCAATTTGTTTCTTTGATCATATGTTTGCCTAAAAAGAGATACCGGGAAAAGAACTAGACAAATGCGATCCATGGTGGAGGTTATATACGATTCGGCCCGAACTTAGCACGCTTTTACTTGTTTTAAAATAAAATAAAAATTTCTGGGTATCACTTAAAGTGGTCATAAATGGTCTAATTCAAAACATCATATTTAGTTTTATTAAAACTTTATCTTCGAATAAATGATTAGGTCAAGTACCAAAATGTTGGGGTGGCAGAAGTATTTTGATATTTAATTTTATAATAATAAAATTAAATAAAATGTAATTAATTTTATGATCAAATTAATAGAAAATAGAGCTTAGGAGAGTGGGTGTGACTTTTGAATGATAGATGGTCACAAAAATAAGCTGTGAACGTTTCAAAACTATGTGGCTTGAAGAGGTCTACCGCTTTGTTGTCACTGTCAAGGACAGACGTCTCAGTCATTGTGTCCGTAATGACAGGTCACTGTTTAAACAGAAAACATGCTAACAGACTGAAGGTTGCCAGTAACGACTTTTGCAGAAGCTGTTAGGGCATCGAAGAACATGAGACTATATATAGAACACCTTCTGAGTGTGTGTCCCGCACTGGCAGTCAGTAGGAGTTTCACTTTAGGTTCTTATTTCTTTGAGAAGCTCTCTGATTTAGCAGATGTGAACCTTCGCATGTTGTTGGGCTTTTTAAAAGTGATCTGGATGGTTTAACGGTAGAAACTTGAAGGCATCTTCCTTCTTCTGTTCCTGTGGTGGAAAAATGGTGGAATTACCACCCACAGTCCCCATTTTTATACCCACCACCGAAGGATGGGGGTATATTCATTTTGTCATTCCGTTTGCAACACATCGAAATATCCATTTCCGACCCTATAAAGTATATATATTCTTGGCACAGTTGTTGGAAGTCATAATTGAACATCGCACGCATAGACAAATCGGACAAAAATTGGGCCTTGTGAGGGCTCAAGATGTCAAAGTGGAAGATCGGGGAATATGGGAGCTATATCAGGTTCTTGGCCGATTTAGACAGTACTTAGCACAGTTTTTGGAACTCATAACAAAACACCACATGCAAATTTCAGCCAAATCGAACAAAAATTTCGTCTTGTAAGAGCTCAAGGTGTCAAATTGGGAGATCGGAGAATATGGTAGCTATATCAGCTCTTGACCGATTTGGACCGTACTTGGCACAGTTTTTGGAAGTCACAATGGAACACTACATGCTAAATTTTAGCCAAATTCGAAAGCAGAAGTCAAGAGATCGGTTGATATGGAAGCTACAATATATCTTTACCTGAACCGATATGGCCCAGTTGCAATGCCCAATGACCTACATTAATATTAAGAATCTGTGAAAAATTTCAAGAGGCTAGCTTTACACGTTCGACCGCTATCGTGATGAACATGGCTGGATCGACTCAGAATGTCGAGACGATCAAGAATATGGAAAAGTCCAGCTAATAGACAGGGTTGTAGAGCATGCTTAATGTGGTATTTGTATCATAGAGGCGTTTTCGCAACAAACTAGGTACAAGTACAACATACCAACGTACGCCCCTTGAAGCCTTCACAGCAAATATGACTGGTAACCAAGATACAAAACGCGTCCCATAATGGTTGGTGTATATTGCCCTATCTGGCTATCCTTTTCCACTTGCAAAAGATAATCTCCTGTCATTGAGCTCGTCTCGAAAGAGAACCAAACAAAAATTGTAAAATTTAATGTTATATATAATTTATGGGTCTTAGACGAATATGTGGATCCACAACACATGAGAATATCTTATTGAATTTGAAACGATTAATAATGAGCTTTTCCTTTCGATGAATGTAGATGTAATATTTTCAGATCCGTTAAATAGGAGTAGGTGCTGCTTTTTTTCCATCGATGGTGTTTGGTCAGAGTGTTTCATTCCTACTTCCAAGATTCGGCCCGGCCAAACTTAGCACTCTTTTACTTGTTCATTTTAAGTCGTCAGCTATTAGACTTCTGATCGTCTGACAATCCAACAAGTAAACGCGTGCTGAGTTCTGCCGGGCCGATTCTTATATACCCTCCACCATGGACCGCATTTGTCGAGTTCTTTTCCCGGTATTAGCTTTTTAGGCAAATAAAGGACAAACAAGTAAAGGCGTGCTAAGTTCGGCCGGTTTGTATTAGGTTATAGACCAATTTAACACGTATGCTGAAGGTCATGGGAGAAGCCGTTGTACAAAATTTCACACAAATCAAATAATAATTGCGCTCTATAGAGGCTCAAGAAGTCAAGATCCAAGATCGGTTCATATGGTAACTATATCAGGTATTGACCGATTTAAATCATACTTTACACAGTTGTTGAAAGTCATAACGAAACACGTCGTGCATAATTTCAGCGAAATCGGATAGGATTTGCGCCATCGAAAGGCTTAAAATGTCATAACCCCAGATCGGTTTATATGACAGCCATATTTGGCACAGATGTTGGAAATTATAACAAAACACCTCGTGCAAAGTTTCAGCCAAATCGGATGAGAATTGCGTCCTCTAGTGGCTCATGAAGTCAAGATTCAAGATCGGTTTATATGGCAGCTATATCAGGATATGGACCGATTTGAACCATACTTTGCGCAGTTGTTAACAATCAAAAGAAAACACCTCATGCTAAAGTTCAGCCAAATCGAAAACTGCGCCCTGTAGTGGCTCAAGAAGTCAAGATCCAAGATCGGTTTATATGGCAGCTATATCAAAATATGGACCGATATATTCCATTTACAATCCCAACCGACCTACACCTATAAGAAGTGTTTGTGCATTTCAAGCGGCTAGCTTTACTCCTTCGAAAGTTAGCGTGCTTTCGACAGACAGACGGACGGACAGGCATGGGTAGATCGACTTAAAATGTCATGACGATCAAGAATAGATAAACTTTATGGGGTCTGAGACTAATATTTCGAGGAGTTACAAACAGAATGACGAAATTATTATACCGCCATCCTATGGTGGAGGGTATAAAAAAATAATTGCTATGTTAATTGAATTGAAAAAAAAAAGTCATAGTGTAACATTTAAGCCAAATCGATTAAAAATTGCGCCCTTTAGGGGCTCAAGAAGTCAAGATCCCAGGATGGTTGATAGGGGTGTTGTATCAGACTAGAGACCGATTCATACCATATTTAACACGTATATTAGAGATCATGGGAGAAACCGTTGTACAAAATTTCAGCCAAATTGTATCAGAACAGAGACCGATTCATACCATATTTAACACGTATATTAGAGACCATGGGAGAAACCGTTGTACAAAATTTCAGCCAAATTATATAAAAATTGAGCCCTCTAGAGCCTCAAGTAGTCAAGATCTCGATGTCGGTTTATATGACAGCAATTTCAGGTTATGGACCGATTTAAATCATAGTAAGCACAGTTGTTGGAAATCACAACAAAGCACCTCATGCAAACTTTCAGCCAAATCGGATAAAAATTGTACCCTCTAGTGGCTCAAGAAGTCAAGATTCCAGATCGGTTTAGATGGCAGCTATATCAGGTTATGGACCGATTTGGATTATACTTAACACAGTTGTTGAAAGTCACAACGAAACAAGTCACGCAAAATTTCAGCCAAATTGATAGGAATTGCGCCCTCTACAGGCTCAAGAAGTCAAAACCCCAGATCGGTTTATATGACAACTATATCAAGTTACGGACCTTTTTCAACCATACGTAGCACAGTTCTTGGAAATCATAACAAAGCACCTCATACAAACTTTCAGTCAAATCGAATAAGAATTGCGCCCTCTTGTCGCTCAAGAAGTCAAGATCCAAGATCGGTTTATATGGCCCCTATATTAAAATATGGATTGATATGGCCCATTTACAATCCCA
Source organism: Stomoxys calcitrans (assembly GCF_963082655.1). Classification (NCBI taxonomy): domain Eukaryota; kingdom Metazoa; phylum Arthropoda; class Insecta; order Diptera; family Muscidae; genus Stomoxys; species Stomoxys calcitrans. The sequence goes on along the minus strand of NC_081552.1, from coordinate 144,878,614 downwards.
ACAGACCTTCACTAATGAGAAGTATTTGTGCAAAATTTCAAGCCGCTAGCTTTACTCCTTCGAAAGTTAGCATGCTTTCGGCGGACAGACGGACGGACAGGCATGGGTAGATCGACTTAAAATGTCATGACGATCAAGAATATATATACTTTATGGGGTCTTGGACGTATATTTCGAGGAGTTACAAACAGAATGACGAAATTAGTATACCCCCATCCTATGGTGGACATGGCTAGATCGACTTAAAATGTCATGACGATCAAGAATATATACACTTTATGGGGTCTTAGACGAATATTTCAAGAAGTTACAAACAGAATGACGAAATTAGTATACCCCTATCCTACGGTGGACATGGCTAGGTCGACTTAAAATGTCATGACGATCAAGAATATATACTTTATGGGGTCTTAGACGAATATTTGGACGAATATAATGACGAAATTAGTATACCCCCATCCTATGGTGGAGGGCATAAAAAGGTGTAGGGGCAAATAGCTTAAACCCGGCGTTATAACTTAAAAAACAATAATGCTTATGGTGGTGAAATAGTTTTTTCTGTTGTACGAGTTTTTTAAATTATTACTTTGAAGACTTTATTTTGGAAAATACCGTGTAATTTGGGAGTGTTGTAGGACACATGATTCGAAATTTGGGGACAAAATGCAAAAAGTCAACAATGGTTCTAAATTCCATGGAAGACCATCCACATAATCTCACAAGCTCTCAGTATATTGACACCTGAGAAGCACTTGAAATCGAGCTCTCGTGAAATCAAGAAGCTATAATGAAGTAACTGGTGCTCAAAAAATTTATCCCACCAATCAAGGCGCAAAAAGACCAGACCAGAAAAACGAAAACTTAAAGTGACATAAGTTTAAGTATACGAATTATTGCAACAAGAAAATATTCATTTTTTTTTTTTTTTTGGTTGGGTTGTAGCCCCCAAGGGAAAATTTCTAGCTACGCTAATCGATGCAGTCCCTTTTTTATAGCATCTTCAAAATCATTTATATTTCATATAGATATTACACAAGAAGTTGAGACTCTAATGAATAAATCTTTTATTAAATAATCCTTGGCCATTAATCATGATAAACAATAATTGTAGTTTGTTTACCAGTACTAAAATGAAATTTTCTATTTGACTTCCATAATTCCAAACCATAATCCGTTGTCTTCGTTTCAAATTGTCATCATAAATGGTAATAATTTATAAAATGGCCATTATCCTTAATCTTTTGTTCCCTCTCTCACCAGCAGCTACAAAACAATTAAAGCCTTCAGCGCCACGAGCAAGCGAGCCAAGTGAATTCGCGTTCTTTGCTGCGAACGTGTCTCCAATATTTTTGCCCTCCTTGTAAATTCCAACATTTAAATGAGACAGTCACTTTGCGTTCTTATCGCGAAATTCTATTTATATATTTTTGTTGTTGTTGAAGTGGCGGCAATACTGCCATCCTGCTTCATTGTTCCTTGGAAGAGGTTCATTTAGCTGATAGTTCAGCCAGAGATTGCTGGCGGCAACTGTTAGCCAAAGGCATTTGGTAGAATCGTATAAATAATACAAACCATGGGAAACGTTTGTTCTACACCAACATGAGCTCTGCGTGTGGGAGGTGAAACGGCCATTGTCAGCGTGGCACTGGAGCTACTCCCCAGCTTAGCTAAGAAAAAATTAATTTAACAGCAAATGTAGAAGCCAACACAATAATAGTATGCCTAAACATTGACAATGAAATTGACTTAATATTCACAAGAAATTTAAAAAGCGCGAAAAATATAGCTGAAAATACCTCAAGCAAAACCTTCGAATCATAGACCAATTGGTCAATTAAGCAGAGATGGCCTGTCGGAAATGAAGACGTCCATACTCTGAAGGCTGTTTGAGGTAAATTCAACCCCATTAACAAAAATTACCGGTAATATCATCAGTCATTTTAGTCCATTACGTGGCTGCTTTGGGTATTTTTCTTTTCACAGACTATACCGGTGAAAACGCCAGTTTAAGGTCTCTGTGTTGGGGGAAGTTCATTTTCTTAACATATACGAATTCGTTGTTTTTGCAGCTGCTCTTGTTGTACACGCATCGTATTTAAAAACAAGTAAAAGCGTGCTAAGTTCGGCCGGGCCGAATCTTGGGAACCCACCACCATGGAGCGCATTTGTCGAGTTTTTTTCCCGGCATCTCTTCTTAGGCAAAAAAGGATATAAGAAAAGAGTTGTTCTGCTATTAAAACGATATCAAGATATGGTCCGGTTTGGACCACAATTAAATTATATGTTGGAGACCTGCGTAAAATTTCCGCCAATTCGTATAAGAATTGCGCCCATTGGGGTTCACGAAGTAAAATAGAGAGAACGATTTATATGGGATCTGTATCGGGCTATAGACCGATTCAGACCATAATAAACACGTTCGTTGATGGTCATGAGAGGATCCAAAATACAAAATTTCAGGCATATCGAATAATAATTGCGACCTCTAGGGGTCAAGAAGTCAAGATCCCAGATCGGTTTATATGGCAGCTATATCAGGTTATGAACCGAATTAAACCTTATTTGACACAGTTGTTGAAAGTAAAAATAAAATACGCCATGCAAAAATTCATTCAAATCGGATAAGAATTGTGCCCTCTAGAGGCTCAAGAAGTCAAGACCCAAGATCGGTTTATATGGCAGCTATATCAAAACATGGACCGATTTAAACCATACTTGGCACAGTTGTTGGGTATCATAACAAAACACGTCGTGCGAAATTCCATTCCAATCGAATAAGAATTGCGCCCTTTAGAGGCTCAAGAAGTCAAGACCCAAGATCGGTTTATATGGCAGCTATATCAGGTTATGAACCGATTTGAACCATACTTGGCACACTTGTTGGATATAATAACAAAACACGTCGTGCAAAATTTCATTTCAATCGGATAAGAATTGCGCACTCTAGAGGCTCAAGAAGTCAAGACCCAAGATCGGTTTATATGGCAGCTATATCAGGTTATGGACCGATTTGAACCATACTTGGCACAGTTGTTGGATATCATAGCAAAACACGTCGTGCAAAATTTCATTCCAATCGGATAAGAATTGCGCACTCTAGAGGCTCAAGAAGTCAAGACCCAAGATCGGTTTATATGGCAGCTATATCAAAACATGGACCGATATGGCCCATTTACAATACCAACCGACCTACACTAATAAGAAGTATTTGTGCAAAATTTCAAGCGGCTAGCTCTACTCCTTCAGAAGTTAGCGTGCTTTCGACAGACAGACGGACGGACGGACGGACATGGCTAGATCGACATGAAATGTCGCGACGATCAAGAATATATATACTTTATGGGGTCTCAGACGAATATTTCGAGTAGTTACAAACAGAATGACGAAATTAGTATACCCCCCATCTTATGGTGGAGGGTATAACAAGTAAAAGAGTGCTTAGTACGGCCGGGCCGAATCTTGGGAACCCACCACCATGGATTCTGCTAAAAATTTATACAAAATAAATTAAGTTGTTGGGCAAAATTTCTTTTTTTATTCTACCTACCAAACTTCTGTCAAACCAGCAAAAGTTAAAGCTTCGATGAACCGAACAAGGATGATCGAGAGATCGGTTTACATGGGAGCTATATCAGGTTATAGACTTTTTTTTGATCGTACTTTGTTGTTGGAAGTCATAATTGAACACCGCATGCAAAATTTCAGCCAAATCGGACAAAAATTGCGACTTTTAAGGGCTCATGAAGTGGAAGCGATCGGTCTATAACCGCTTTGAACCGTACATAGCACAGTTGTTGAAAGTCATAACAGAACACTCTGTGCAAGAATTTTGCCTAATCGGACAAAAATTGCCGCTTCCCGGGGCTCAAGAAGTCAAATCGGGAGATCGGTTTACATGGGAGCTATATTTAAATCTGAATCTATATGGCCCATTTGCAATCTAGCTTTAAGCGTCCGACCTCTATCGTGATTTCGACAGACGGACGGATGGACATGGCTAGATCGATTCAGATTAACGAGACAATCAAGAAAAAAAATATTTTATGGGTCTTAGAGGAATATTTCGAAGTGTTTAAACGGAATGACTAGATTAGTATCACCCATCCTATGGTGGTGGGTATAAAAAATTAACAGCGGGTATAACAAATTAACATGTTCGGACGGGCCGAATCTTATATACCCTCCACCATGGATCGCATTTGCCTAGTTCTTTGCCCTGTATCTCTTTATAGGCAATCAAAGCATAACGGATAATAATTGTTATGATAATGGGGCCATAAGGGTTCAAGAAGTACAATTGGAAGATCGATTTATATGGGAGCTTTATTAGGTTTTAGATCAATTCTGAACGATTCAGCCATATCAGGTTATGGACCGATTCAGAACAAATTTGACATGTTGTCATTGGATAACTCATTATGCAAAATTTCAGCCAAATCAGACAAGAACTGCGCCCTCTGGGGGCTCACGAAGTATAATAGGAGGATCGGCTTATCTGGAAGCTTTATTAGGTTTTACACAAGTTCAAGCCATACTTGGCACGTATGTTAGAGGTCGTAGAAAGTCACTTTGCAAAATTTCAGCCAAATCGGATAAGACTTACGCACTCTAGAGGCTCAATGAGTATAATCTGGAGATCGGTTTACATGGGAACTATATCAGGCTTTGAGCTTATTAGAAGCATACTTGGTACATCTGTTGAATCTTCAAGCAATATTTCAGGCAAATCGAATAAGAATTGCGCCCTGTAGGGGCTCAAAAAGTGAAATCGCGAAACCGGTTTATGTAGTTTACGTGAATGACGCTTGAGTCACGTGATTCGTGAGTGAGTTCCAAATCAAATCACGTGGTCGTGCATGAGCGTAATTGAATTAAAATTCTTCGTGCGTGACCGTGAATCACGACTCACAACGCTAATCACGACTCACGAAAAAATTACGAACCACGGAATATCACGACTCATAAGAAAATTACGACTTAGGGCTGTTATTCTATTCTGCTTTCGAAAAAGTCGCAAACTTGTTTAATTGTCTCGCGAGAGATGTTTGACAGCAATCAATTGTTTTTATTTCCATACCAAAACACATTTTTATACCCTCCACCATAAGATGGGGGGTATACTAATTTCGTCATTCTGATTGTAACTACTCGAAATATTCGTGTGAGACTCCATAAAGTATATATATTCTTGATCTTCGTGAAATTTTATGTCGATCTAGCCATGTCCGTCCGTCCGTCCGTCTGTCTGTCAAAAGCACGCTAACTTCCGAAGGAGTAAAGCTAGCCGCTTGAAATTTTGCACAAATACTTCTTATTAGTGTAGGTCGGTTGGTATTGTTAATGTAAACAAGTAAGAGCGTGCTAAGTTCGGCCGGGCCGAATCTTATATACCCTCCACCATGGATCGCATTTGTCGAGTTCTATGTGCGGTATTTCTTTTTAGGCAAACAAAGAATATTGAATAAGAATATGCTATTGTGTAATATTTCAGTTCAACCCCTTGTAGGTGCTCAAGACCTGGGATATCTCTGTAGCCCGGCACCCATGAACTGTTCAGCCACCTCGTTGAAAGATCTGCGACAGTCGAGGGCGGTTTTTGTATTCAGAAATACGTTCTCCATGTATTTAATAGCTGCCTGGCTGTCTAAGAAGATATTTAATCGTCGTTATGTAATTATATTTTAGCCATTTCACAATTTCCTTATGCAGTGGTAGGGTAACTTTTTCGATGTGGCCAGTTCTAGATCTTTAAGGTACACTCCAAAGCCCACCTGGTTGATTGGTGTGGAACCATCCGTACAAAAGTCTATGTAACTTCTATTACCAGGGATATCGTAGTTCGAATCATTTCTATCAGCAATAGTGGTACAATATTTTTTATCAAAAAACGGTTAGACAAAAAGCGGTAATCCACACTGCTTGGAACATCGGACATTGTATCAAGGATAACACAGTGTCCATAGCCGCCACAAAACCAATGAGAATGATCCCTTAACCTCACGGCAGTGGTTGTTGCAATTCGTCTAGCCACAATGTCCGAAGGCATAAGATGTAGCATTAAATACAGTGCATGAGATGGTGTCGTCTTCAGTGCGGCTGTGATGCACAAACAACGCATCCTTTGGATCTGGTTAAGTGTTGAGCAGTAGGTGGAATTTTGAAGCGCGGTCCACCAGACCACAACACCATATAGCATTATAGGTTTGACAACTGCAGTTTATACCCAATGCATGAAATTTGGTCCCCCAACTTTTGCTAATGGCTGTCTTGCAGATGTATAGGGCAAGAGTTGCCTTTCTTGTCCTTTCTAAAATGATAGAATTAAAGTTAAATTTCCTGTTTAAATTTTTCGTTTTAGATCCCCAGATCCCAAGCCTGCCGTACTGCAACTTTTAGTAAGTAAGTTATTAATAACCATTCTTACGGTAGAGTTGATGCCTTGAAACTCCAACTCCTTCTTGATTGACGTCGGTTTTACATTATTGAAAGCACCTTCAATGTCAAGAAATGCTATCATTGTGTATTCCTTGATAGCGAGAGAACCCCCTATGTTGTCGACTGGGCAGTGTAGGGCTATTTCATTAGATGTGCCTTCACTATATGCATGCTGCTACAGCGACAGGCGATCTCCAGGGATCTTTCTCTAAGATATGTTTCTATCAACCTCTCAAGAGTCTTCAGCATAAAGGATGACAGACTAATAGGACGAAAATCTTTCGCCTTCGTGTGGTAAGGTTTTTCTGCTTTCGGAATGAAAACGACCTTTGTGTCACGACATCCCACAGGTATCTGTCATATATACCTGACTGGCGACTTTAAGGATGCGTAACTTCTTATAGCCCAAAGGATGTTCGGCTCAGACACAATTTCCCCAATAACCTCCGACGAATGCATTACAGGGATAACCTCTTCTGGCCCCACTTTTTTCGTTTGAGAATTTCCCGGGAAATGCGTATCAATGAGTAGTTCTAGTATTCTCTCACTAGACATTGTCCATGTATTCTCTAACTTCTGAATATATCCCACCGTAATAGGTCTCGAGGGCAGAATCTTCCTTAGCTTAGAGGCCTCAGATGTAGCCTCCAAGGTGCAGCAGAATTCTACCCAGGATTTGTTCTGCATCTTTCTTAGCACGCCCTCATATTTTCTTAGCTCAACCTTATAGACGTTCCTATCGTGTGGTGTTCTTGCGCTTTCGCTCTGTTGAAGAGTGGGGTCCACCATGGCTGTCGCTGTTTGCCCCTTGGCTTGGCACTAGGACATGCTGACACAAGCGAGTCATTCAGGGCCTTCATGATCCGCTTGACCATTATGTTTATATCCTCCGTTGTTTCCACTTCCTTTTCTGGTCTAGAAGGGATAGACGTACAGAGTTTGTGCAGAAATGTATTTCAATCCGACTTTCTTCTGTTAAGCCGAGGAACCATTTTACAGTATTTTCTCCAAGGCCGAAACTAGTATAACTATGATCAGAGAAGCTGTGGCCATCCAACCAATCCCTGCCGCATATTCCTGCGCTTTTATCTTTCAATACAAAGGTAATATCTGGTCCCTCCTGTCTGTTCCTGGTAATAAAGGTCGGTTTATCCCCTTTATTATAAATCGCCAGATTACAACTTATAAAGGGTGATTTTTTTGAGGTTAGGATTTTCATGCATTAGTATTTGACAGATCACGTGGGATTTCAGACATGGTGTCAAAGAGAAAGATGCTCAGTATGCTTTGACATTTCATCATGAATAGACTTACTAACGAGCAACGCTTGCAAATCATTGAATTTTATTACCAAAATCAGTGTTCGGTTCGAAATGTGTTCATTCACCGTAACGTTGCGTCCAACAGCATCTTTGAAAAAATACGGTCCAATGATTCCACCAGCGTACAAACCACACCAAACAGTGCATTTTTCGGGATGCGTGGGCAGTTCTTGAACGGCTTCTGGTTGCTCTTCACTCCAAATGCGGCAATTTTGCTTATTTACGTAGCCATTCAACCAGAAATGAGCCTCATCGCTGAACAAAATTTGTCAAAATTTGACAAATTTCGAACCGAACACTGATTTTGGTAATAAAATTCAATGATTTGCAAGCGTTGCTCGTTAGTAAGTCTATTCATGATGAAATGTCAAAGCATACTGAGCATCTTTCTCTTTGACACCATGTCTGAAATCCCACGTGATCTGTCAAATACTAATGCATGAAAATCCTAACCTCAAAAAAATCACCCTTTAATATATTGGATATGCAGCTCACCCCTTTCGTTAACATCCGAACTTCCCCATTTCTGGTGATGTGCATTAGCATAACTTCACTTCCCACAATGAGGCTTTTCTTTCCTACAGAAGCGGCTTCAACCAGCAGCATAAGGTTTGAGGGCGGCATATATGAATCGTGTGTGATATATAGGGAAGCCAGCCAGTAATGAGACTTATTTATTTCAAGGCTGGCTACTACAAAATCTTCACTGCATGGCGACGGAAGAAGATAAACCTGTAGACTACTCTTTGCAAGAATACAGGCTCTGTGTCTTTAATCGCCCGTACCCTTGAGTAGTTTAAATCCCGGAATTCTTAGTCCCCGTACCATTTCTCCATACACCCATGGTCCCTGGATAAGAATCACGTCAAATCCCACTGTCATCAGGAGGTCCTTTAGTGCCGCCGAAGCTGCCTCACAATGGTGAAGATTTATCTGCCGAAACCAGACCATAGTCAGGATTCAGAACTTCCACCGCTGCTGCGATAGCCACCAGGCGGCGATAGTCCACCAGGAGTTCATCCTCACAAGATTCGTTAAATATTGTCATGATGAGCTTCCGTACGCATCCAGAGGAAGGTGAGAAAGCTGTGGATCCACTTTTCCATAGGACACTGGAATGGACGATTCCTCCTTAGATGCTTCACTAGCTGCTGCTGTCGAAGTACTTTTCGACCTCCGTATTTCCACGCTGGCGCACCTGGCCGTTTCGATGGCTTCCCCTCCTGTTTCGATTGTGACAGGGGAATTTTAAGTCTCTTGCAATCCGACTCTTGCAATGCAGACTTTAGAGATGTGGTTGATAGTTCGTCAGGCAAATGTTCAACAACAACTGCTGAGTCGTCTCCTGATTCCCCAAACCCACCGCTTCTGTAGACCTTCAGTTTCAACTTGTTGAATCCGAAGGATTAACCCCGTCAGACTTGTTCAGGTCTTCGAGACAGCCGGAGTTTCGTACGAATACTGCATGTCTCCGGTCACCATCAGTCTCATTCAACCTACCAATCTTCGAGTCGTTGGTTGAACGATTGGGATCACATTCCCTTAGTCTTCCAAGTATGAATTCAGGATCTGTGGGAATCTTTAGTATTAGTCGAGAAAGAATATCTTCCTTCTTGACTTAATCCAGTGCCGTGCCTGGCCAGATAGATCTCACCAAAGTTTTTTAGGGCGCAACGATATATTTCAATTGAGCGTTGATCCCCGAAAGCAATTAGTCTGTATCGGCCCCGATACTAGCCTGCATCGTCACAAACTGGAGGAGTCCCAGGAAACTCCGTAAGATCATCGAAATATACTGATGACAGTCCATTCACTATCCCACTCTAATTATTCCTAGGTATGCAGCCCTGTTCTTTTCCCTTGTCAACAACTGTCGTCACCATACTGTTCCTAGCGACATTAGCAAAGGTTCTTGGACCCTTCTTACTATTGTTCGCCCTTGTTCTTTTAGGCATCTTTAGGTGACCACAGACTGCGGTGCAGTTTCCTAGTCTAGGCAGTAGTCTTTGGAGTAGCCTGTGCAGCGAATCCCCGAGCCCATTTTAGGGAGTCTCTTTCCCTCTCAGTGAGAGTCTTAGGATCATTGGCAACAAGCCTCTGAATAAACATGAGAGCGAGGCGTCTTCATTTATTTAAACCTCTTAAAGAGAGTGTTGGTTTAGCGGGGAAGGACAATGGTCTAAGCAAATAATAAGCATGCGAAGATAGAATGGTTTCGGCCTTGTCCTTAAGACTCGAAAAAGGTGTCTGCGTCAAAAGTCTCTGCTGACCAGTCTGTCGGTTAGTGCAGCCTGGAGAAGCCACATTTTCCCAGCACACAGGCATGTTCTACCACCGCAGCAAAATAAAAATTAAATTAATCAAAGAAATACAAATTCCCGGGGCATCCTGAGCCGCGAGGATGAAGTTTTGTACTGATGTAGTTTTGTATTTCCTGATAGTTTCTTCTCCTGCGGAGCCGAAATCATCAAAGAAATACAAAACTTACATCCCCAGATTTCTCTCACGTTTCAGGCATAGGAATTCAGACAACATACCAGAAAGTTTTGCCCTAACAGATAAAAAACTTGAAAATTTGGCAGAGCCAGGCCGGGATTCGAACCTAGGCACACGGAACAACAGCGGGAACCATTGCTGTTGTCTAGCATTCGAAGCCATCAATACAACTTCCAACAGATGCAAACAATCATGTGCACCATGGAAGTAGTGTAATTATCGCAGAAAAAAATCTGTCATTACACAAAACACATGCAATAGGAACAAGTAAAAGCGTGCTAAGTTCGGCCGGGCCGAATCTTATATACCCTCCACCATGGATCGCATTTGTCGAGTTATTTTCCCGGCATCTCTTCTTAGGCAAAAAAGGATATAAGAAAAGAGTTGCTCTGCTATTAAAACGATATCAAGATATGGTCCGGTTCGGACCATTGGGGCTCACAAAATTAAATAGAGAGAACGATTTATATGGGATCTGTATCGGGCTATAGATCGATTCAGACCATAATAAACACGTTAGTTGATGGTCATGAGAGGATCCATCGTACAAAATTTCAGGCATATCGGATAATAATTGCGACCTCTAGGGGTCAAGAAGTCAAGATCCCAGATCGGTTTATATGGCAGCTGTATCAGGTTATGAACCGATTTGAACGTTATTTGACACAGTTGTTGAAAGTAAAAATAAAATACGTCATGCAAAATTTTAGCCAAATCGGATAGGAATTGCGCCCTCTAGAAGCTCAAGAAGTCAAATCCCCAGATCTGTTTATATGACAGCTATATCAGGTTATGGGCCGATTTCAATTATACTTGTCACAGTTGTTGGATATAACAACAAAACACGTCGTGCAAAATTTCATTTCAATCGGATAAGAATTGCGCACTCTAGAGGTTTAAGAAGTCAAGACCCAAGATCGGTTTATATGGCAGCTATATCAGGTTATAAACCGATTTGAACCATACTTGGCACAGGTGTTGGATATCATAACAAAACACGTCGTGCAAAATTTCATTCTGATCGGACAAGAATTGCGCACGCTAGAGGCTCAAGAAGTCAAGACCCAAGATCGGTTTATATGGCAGCTATATTAGGTTATGGACCGATTTGAACTATACTTGGCACAGTTGTTGGATATCATAGCAAAACACGTCGTGCAAAATTTCATTCCAATCGGATAAGAATTGCGCACTCTAGAGGCTCAAGAAGTCAAGACCCAAGATCGGTTTATATGGCAGCTATATCAAAACATGGACCGATATGGCCCATTTACAATACCAACCGACCTACACTAATAAGAAGTATTTGTGCAAAATTTCAAGCGGCTAGCTTTACTCCTTCGGAAGTTAGCGTGCTTTCGACAGACAGACGGACGGACGGCCGGACAGACGGACTGACATGGCTAGATCGACATAAAATGTCGCGACGATCAAGAATATATATACTTTATGGGGTCTCAGACGAATATTTCGAGTAGTTACAAACAGAATGACGAAATTAGTATACCCCCCATCTTATGGTGGAGGGTATAAAAAGTACAGCTGATAAACAGGATTGTTGATCGTGGTTAATGTGGTCATTGTACCATAGAGATGTTTTCGGAATAAATACGATTCAAATACAACATGCTAACGCACGGATCTTGAAGCCTTGATCATAACTAATATGGTTGACGAAATGCGTCCCATAGTGGTTGATGAGCCTTTCTCCAGCTTTCCTTTTCCATTTGCAAAGAAAATTTCCGACCATTGAGCTCGTCTCGAAAGAGAAACAAACAAAAAGTGTACAATTTAATAATCTTCGCCCTAAAACCTAGTACTGACTTCCTCCACAGCGAAAATGCCTATTAAATTATTGTGAAAACCGACGGACTCTTTTCTTTGTCAGAACACAAACAAAAGTTTAATAACAACACACAACAAAGACAACAGTATTGAAGCAGAGTTTATTCGGCTCATTTCGTGAGCATTTAATTACATTGACAATTAAAGTTGTGCGAAATGTATCCTGATGCAGCGACATGTCGCTACTATCTTGCTCATAGAACTCAGTACCTTGTACGGAATGTGTTTGCATTATCTTCGTCACCATATAGTGCGTTTTGACAGTTGTTCGTGTGAAAAGTCGAAGTCAGTACTAGGCTTCACAGATAAACAACTCGAAAATTAGTTGTTAAGACTTTTTTCTTTCAACGCTCATCCCTACAGTGTGGTATTGAGCTCATTATGCTGTTTTAGCCTTGTGTGGGTGTTGCTACAACCCTATTTGTAGGATCCACAAAAATGGTGTAACGAACTCACATAACAAGTTTCTTGCGTGGATATACATTTATTTCAGGCGCAAAGCTTCCACATTGCCTTGATTTCCTTTAATAAAATAAATCTTAACCGGAATATACATTGCACATAGAATCCTCCAACTCCCACATTTAGCAAGAAGGAGAGCGTTGCGAAGGAAGGAAGAACGTATACATAGAAGTGTCTGCTTTAGATGCTATGCTGCGTTCAAGAGGATAAGAGCATGAATAATAAAAATCATGAAGGTGTAACTAAGAATGCCGAACAAATAGGAAACCATTAAGCAGGTCTAGGTGCTCGGAAACAAACTGCCATTGAATATGAACCACAAAAATTACAGCAAGGAAATAGCACTAGCAGGGCAAAGGAAATGTGGCAAAGTCCTTTGTACTGCGAGTTTAGTTAAAGAGAATCCCACCTCATGTTAAGCAACAACCAGCTGCATTATTTACGATATTTGCCGTTTAGCAAATAATCGTTCGCAAGGTGTTGCAAAGAGCGTTTAAAGCCGCCCATTCTTTTGTGGTGTTTACTACAATGTGTTGTTCGCGAAGAAATCCTTTGTTTATTCAATAACTAAATTCCATGGTGTAGAAACAATAAGCAGACATTCCAATGTTTACAACTGAATTTGTTACTCGATGTCTTCAATTGGGCCTTGCAGCATAGAGGTGTGCACGTGAGTTGTCATGTCGCACGTTAATCACGCATGAGTCACGTGATACGTGAGTGAGATCTAAATCCAATCACATGATTGCGCGTAACCTTGATTGAACTACAATAAAATTCTTCGTGCGTTATGGTGGGTGAGTAAAATCATGCTCACGACTCACGAGACACTCACGACTAACGAAAAAATCACGACTAAAGTTTAAAAAAATAACAAAGAACTAAATTTTTTGCATGCTTTTATATTATACGGTACTTTAACGTACGAATCAATCTACACATACACAAAAATGAAGAGCCTTTCACCTTTCGTCATAATCCGGTGAAAAATGCATAATTTATGCCCCCGTGGCAGCTTTATGGAAATATGGTAAGATTTGGACCAAATTCGACACGGATATTGAGAGAACAAAATATTGGCCTTTTTGGTAGCCATATCCAAATAAAGACCGAAATGAACCATATACGAAACAGATGTCGAAAAGCCTAACATAAGCCACTGTGTCAAATTTGAGCGAAACCGGATTATAAATGCGCCTTTCATGGGCATAAAACCTTATAGAGAGAGATCGGTCTATATGGCAGCTATATCCAAATCTGAACCGATCTGGGCCAAATAGAAGAAGGATGTCGAAGGCCTTAATACAACTCACCGTACCAAATTTCGGCGCAATCGGACAAAAGTGCGCCTTTATGAGCCCAAGACTTTAAATCGAGAGATCGGTCTATATGGCAGCTATAACTAAATCTGGACCGATCTGGGCCAATAGAAAGAGGACGTTGAAGGGCCTAACGCAACTTACTGTCCCAAATTTTGGCAAAATTGGATAATAAATGCGCCTTTTATGGGTCCAAGACCTTAAATCTAGAGATCGGTCTGTGTGGCAGCTATATCCAAATATGAACCGATCTAGGCCAAATTAACGAAGTCCAAATTGACGAAGGATGTCGAAGGGCCTAACACAACTCACTGTTGGGAGCTCATTTATAATACGATTTCACTGAAATTTGACACAGTGACTTGTGTTATGCTCTTCGACACCCGCGTCGTACATGATTCAGATTGGTTTATTTTAAGATATAGCTACTAAAAAGGCCAATTTTTTGTTATACACAATTGAACAATGACTTGTACTTATTAGTATTTGGTCCAAATCGGAACATATTTCGATATAACTGCTATGCGACATAAAGTATTCAATTTTCACCGGATTTTGATGAAAGGTGGTTGACATATATACCCGAGGTGGTGGGTATCCAAAGTTCGGCCTGGCCGAACTTAACGCCTTTTTACCATATTTTTAAAGGCTGTAGCGTGATTTCAACAGACAGACGGACAGACGGACGGACATGTCTAGATCGACATAAAATGTCGCGACGATCAAGAATATATATACTTTATAGGGTCGGAAATGGATATTTCGATGTGTTGCAAACGGAATGACAAAATGAATATACCCCCATCCTTCGGTGGTGGGTATAAAAAACAAGTAAGAACGTGATAACCTCTTATATACCCTTCACCATGGATCGCATTTGTTGAGTTCTATGCGCGGTATCTCTTTTTAGGCAAACAAAGAATATTGAATAAGAACTGTTATACTATTGGAGCTATATCAAGTTATAGTCCGATTCGGACCATAAATGAATGCTGAACATTGTAGAAGACATTGTGTAATATTTCAATTCATTCGGATAAGAATTGCGCCTCGAAGGGGCTCAAGAAGCAAAATCGGGAGATAGGTTTATATGGGAGCTGTATCAAGCAATTGATCGATTCAGACCATATAAGACACGTCTGTTAAAGGTCATGAGAGAAGCCGTTGTACAAAGAAGAGAACTGCGCCCTTTAGAGTCTCAAGAAGTCAAGATCCAAGATCGGTTTATATGGCGGCTAAGTGAGGTTATGTACCGATTTGCGCCATACTTAACACAGTTATTGGAAGTCATATACCATTTACAATCCCAACCGACCTACACTAATAAAAAGTATTTGTGCAAAATTTCAAGCGGCTGGCTTTACTCCTTCGTAAGTTAGCGTGCTTTTGACAGACAGACGGACGGACGAACGGACATGGCTAGATAGACTTAAAATGACATGACGATCAAGAATATATATACTTTATGGGGTCTCAGACGTATATTTCGAGGTGTTACAAACAGAATGACGAAGTTAGTGTACCCGAAATTAGTATAAAAATATTTGTTTAATCGTGACTCATAAGTTTTTCGTTAGTCGTGATTTTCTCGTGAGTCGCACTCACAACTCGTGAGTCGTGTATTACTCTTGAGTGTCTCGTGAGACATGATTTTCTCTTGAGTCATGATTGCCTCGTGAGTCGTGCGTAAGGATTAATACCTTAGTAAAAACAACATCTGGTTTTTAATGTCCGATCAGAATCCTACACTTCAGACTATAGCGTATATTCTTAATCTTGAGGCTAAATGGTTTTATTTTCTTTGGCGACTTGATTTTTGTTTAAACCTTTGAGTGGAGCGGACGTTTTGTTAATTCGCTCCGCAAGAATTTTCCTGTAACTCGTAATAGGTCATTATTTTTGGAAGAAAAATTTAAGTCAATCAAGGTAGAGACGTTATAAATTGGGATCGGGAATTCGCTGCACAAGCTATCCCAAAGACCACATGTCTAGATTCGGAAACTGCACCGCAGTTAGCCAAGAGGCTGCGGTCACCTGGAGGGCATCCCGTTCCTCAAAGAACAAGGGCGAACAATACTAAGATGAGTCAAAGAACCATTGCTAATCTCGCTAGGGACAGTTTGGTGATTGCAGTTGTCGACAAGGAAAAAGAACAGGGCTGCATACCTAGGTATAATTGGAGTGGGATAGTCGAGGTACTGTCATCACTATACTCCGATGTCCTTGCGGAATTTTCTGGGTCTATTTCAGTTTGTGACCGTGCAGGCTGGTATCGGGGCCGATACAGACTAATTGCCTTCGGGGATCAACGATCAATTGAAATGTATTGTTGTGCGCTAAAAATGATTGGTGAGATCTGGCCAGGTGCACAACTATATTTAGTCAAGAAAGAAGATATTCCTTCTCGATCAATGGCACACGCTTAATTACCAAGGATTCCCTCAGATCCTGAATCGATACTTGGAAGACTAAGGGAATGTAGTCCCGATTTTTCAACCACCGACTGGAAGATTGGTAGATTGGATGAGGCTGATGGTGACCGGAGACATGCAGTATTCGTACTAAACTCAGGCTGTCTCGCAGACCTCAACAAATCTGAAGGGGTTGTATCCTGCGGATTCAACAAGGTCTATAGAAGAGGTGGGGTTGGGGAATCAGGAGACGACTCAGCAGTTGTTGCTGAATACTTGCCTGACCAACTATCGATCATATCGCTTATCTCTGGCGGATTGCAGAAGACTGAAAATCCCCCTGCTACAATCAAGACAGGAAGGATGGCATAGAAACGGGACCCGACAAGCCCTGTATGGGTGGGTCATCCGGTTGGACTGGGCTCAAGGTGTGCGCCAGCGGAGAAGCACGGAACTCAAAAAGTACTTTAGTAGCAGCAGCTAGTGCAGCATCTAAGGAGGAATCGTCGAAACCGCAAGTGTCTAGTATCCTGAGGAAGAGTGGCTCCACAGCTTTCTCACCTGTGGAACCTGCGCACGGCAGCTCATCATGACAAGATCTAACGAATCTTGTGAGGATGAACTCCTTGTGGAATCAGAAAACGAGGCTAACACAACAGTGCTGGAATTTCTGAATCCTGACTATGGTCAGGTTTATACAGACAAATCTCCAAACCTTAGTTGTAGCCAGCTTTAAAATAAACAAGTCTCATTAACGGCTGGCTTCCCTATAAATGGCACATGATTCAGAGATGCCGCCTTCAAACCTTAAGTCACTGGTTGAAGCCGCTTCAGAAGAAAATACTGCAGAAGTGGTCCCTCGGCTTAACATAAGAAAGGCGGATTAGGATAAATTTCGGCACAAAATTCTGCACGTCTATTTCTTCTGGACTAGAAAAGACAGTGGAAACTGCGAAGGATATAGACTCAGAAAAGATCGTGGGTAGACTTATGCAGCTCCGTGGAGGATACATTTGAAGCCTCTAGTCTAAGGAAGATTCTGTCCTCGAGACCTCTTACGGTGGGGTATACTCAGAAGTCAGAGAATGTATGGACAATGTCTAGTGAAGAAACACTAGAGCCACTCGTTGATACACATTTCCCGGAAAATTCTCCAATGGACAACGTGGCACCAGAAGAGGTTATCCCTGGTATGCATTCGTTGGAAGTTATTGGGGAAATTGTGTCTGAGCCGAAAATCCTTTGAGCGATAAGAAGTTTCGACTCCTTTAACTCGCCAGGCCCTGGTGATGTATCACCGATTGAATTACAAGCTGTGTCTGATATACTGGTTCCCTGGCTTGGGAAGATATTCTCTGCCTGTATCAGAATGTCATATGTACCTATGGGATGGAGGGACACGAAGGTCATTTTCATTCCGAAAGCTGGAAAACCATACCACACGAAGGCGAAAGATTTTCGTCCTATTTGTCTGTCATCATTGATAAGGACTCTTGAGAGGTTGGTAGAAACATATCTTAGGGCAAAGATTCCTAGAGATCACCTGTCGCGGCAGTAGCATGCATATAGTAAAAGCAAATCCACTGAAACAGCCCTTCACGACCTAGTCGGCTACCTAGAAGTAGCCTAGTCGGCTACTCTCAAGGAATATACAAAGCATTTCTTGACATTGAAGTTGATTCCAATAATGTAAAACCGACGTCAATCATGAAGGAATTGGAGTTTCTAAGCATCAACTCTGCCATAAGAAAGTTTATTAATAATTTACTTACTAAAAGATGCATTATGGCAGGCTTGCGATCTGTGGATCTTAAAAGATGGGTCAGCAGAGGAACACCGCAGGGAGGTATACTATCACCTCTACTTTGGAATCAAGCCAATAACATTATGTTATTGTTTGTATAAGAAAAAGGTGTAAAGGTGATGGCGTGGCTATTGCAGTTAGGTGAAAGTTTCCCAGCACTCTAAGAGATATACTTCAGGAAGCTCTACGTGCAACAGCAAAGTGGGCTACCGAAAGTGATCTAGGTATAAATAAGTGCAAGACAGAAGTAGTTTTTTTTTTTAATCAGCAGATACAAGTTGCCTACAGTGGAATCTGTCTCCTAGGGAGGAGAGAATGTTCCATTTACAAAAAGCGCTAAATACCTGGGTGTTTTGCTGGACAGGAAATTGAACTTCAAATCCAACACTTTGGAATGGGCTAGAAGCCTTTGGCAATAGTTGGGGGTTTAAACCACGTGTCATGCATTGGGTATGTACTACAGTTGTCAGACCTATAATGATATATGGTGTTGTGGTCTGGTGGACGGGCCTTCAAAAATTCTACTCAATACTTAACCGAATCCAATGTATGGCTTGTTTGTGCATCAAAGCCGCACTGAGGACGACACCATCCAATGCATTTAATGCTACATCTTATGCCTCTGGACGTTGTGGCTAGATAAATTGCAGCGACAACTGGGGTGAGGTTAAGGGAGCTTTCTGATTGGTCATGTGGCGGCCACGAACACTGTGTTATCCTTGATACAATATCCGACGTTCCAAGCAATGTAGATTACACCCCACCTGAGCCGTACGAATATTCTTTATAGAACCGACTGGAACTACGATATCCCTAGTTATATAGATTTCTATACGGATGGTTCCAAACTAAACGACCAAGTGGGCTTTGGGGTGCACTCTTAAGATCAAGAACAGGTCATATCACAAAGAGGGGACTGTGAGTATTCCAAAACTATGTGGGCTAACGAAAACGTCAAAGTGAGTCTGATGGCAGACTGCCACTTACACCTAAACTAACCTTCATAGGCGACTTCTTACGAAAAACCTTAATGTAAGGCAGAACTATAAAAAAATGCCCCGCCACTAAGCGCTATTCAACCACAATCCACGAATAATCCGCCAACGAAGTGGCTCAACGGTTTCCCCTGTTTTGGGTGCCGGGTTACTGAGATATTAGACAGATAAGTTTGCAAGACTTCTATGATGAATTAAATCTGTTCATAAACTACTAACGAGAACGGGATCTGAATCCGAGGATAGTCCACTGGCTCTACAGGAGCGTGATTAGGCCAAACTTACTTACGCCTCAGTAGTTTGGTGGACTGCTATGGAGAGAAAGTGCAACATAACAGTGCAACAGGTTCAGAGAACATGTTGTCTTGGCATAGGCGGAGCGATAAGGACCACGCCCACTAGGGCACTGGAGACTATTCTAGATATCCGACTCATTGACATACAGATTAAGTGTGAGGCAGCCACTACGGCTATGAGATTTAAGGCGATGGAATGAGGACGGGAGCAGCTCATACCATCGCGGTATAATCGAGGCAACGGAAACCTGGAAGGAAGGGAAGAGATTTCCAATCGGATACCTGAGATGAACCTTGAAGTAGAGTGCGAGACACATTGCCATCTGGAAGATCATATTACACATATGGATCAAAGCTAGAGGACAGAGTGGGCCTGGGGGTTTACATTAAAACCCCAGGGACTGAGATCTGTTTTAGAGTGCCTGACCATAATAGGGTCCTGCAGGCGGAGATCCGGGCGATCACGAAATGCGTGAAGTTGTGTGGTGCTGTCGCGAGGACGTGGAGTGTGAACATCTTTACCGACAGTAAAATTGCCATAAGGGCAATAACAACCAGGACGGTAAGGTCACAAACAGTCTTGCAGTGTAACAAGGAGATTAACGCCTTCTCTGAGGATGGCAAAATCCGCATCGTTTGGGTGCCGGGCCATAAAGGAGTAAGGGGAAATGAAATGGCATTCGATTTGGCGGTGAAGGCCAAAGGACTGCCGTCAATAATCTCGGTTAACCCGAAGCCTTTCGGGTCGACGCAGTCCGAGTTAAGGGAGTGGGTGACGAATGCGTATGCAACATTGTGGAACAGCGAAACTGGCGGCAGGACGGCGAAAATCCTATGGGGGATCCAGATCGTTAGAAGACGAGGCTATTACTGAAAGGAAGCAAGAAGGAGGTCAGTATAGCTATTGGTATCATAACGGGACACATAGGCAAGTGATAGCATGTGTAGGGCATGCGGGGAAGATGATGAGACGTTGGAGCATTTCCTTTGTCATTGCCCTGCTTTCGCGTCTTACAGATACCAGCACTTCGGTGGAGACACAATACCACACATGAACCAACTTAGGGGAGTGGTATTGAAAACAATTAAGGATTTTGTAAGTAGCGCGGAATTCCTATCATAAAATTTTCTTTTAGAGGTTACTTTATAGTTTTTAGAGCGCACAGCAAGCCGATTACTGGCTCTTTTCAACCTAACCTAATCTAAACCACTAACGACACACAAGCTATTAAACAACTTCTGGTAGCCTCCTACAGGTTACCAGAAGTTGTTTACCTTTAAGTTTACGTTTCTTAGAAGACCTTTCCAAACTACAGAATGTGAACATTACTAAACACTAAATTTCCCATGAGCATTCCACTAAGCAACAGGGGATACATCTCTCATATCAATAAGTGCAATCCGATTAAAGTTTAATCTCAATGATAAGAGGCCTACTTTTTTATGTCGAGTCCGAAAAGGCACGCCTCAGGGGCAGGGGATAACCATCGCTGAAATTTTTTTAAGTTCGCGGAGCGATTTCAGCCTAGACGTTGTGTGCCATGACGGTTTGGTTCAACGATAAGAACTAGAAGGCATCGTTCTCCTTTTGTTTCTGTGATATAACAATGGTCTTAAATCCATAATGCATGACCAGAAATCAAACCGAACATTTATGGCCAGAGCTTTGCCCATGCCTAAAGGACAGTGATGCATTGCAGTTGCACTTGTATGTAAGCTGCAGCCAAAAATGCGTCTAGTTTTTGTGTTTTTGTACCCCCTTTGAGTATACAGATCGATGCAGAATTACTTTCTGATTCGACTTAGGCATGTCCGCTGTGAGTACATGTATTCTTGTAATCCATATAAATGTCACAAAATTTTGCACGTGTTTTGGCTGGGGGAACGCTGTTGATTTTCTTAGAAATCGGTTCAAATTTAGACAAAGCTCTCATATGCAGTAAGCGTCAAAATGGAGTGTACAAAAGTAATACTCTGATCGCTAAACACAACGTTGTTCCAGGAAGAACCTTCTTCGTTTACGTTTTACGTCATTTAAAAACAGTTTTCACAACAAGCGCTTTTCTACACTGTTTTGACGCTCTTTGTATATGTATAGGGCGAGAATCAACAAATCACTTGAATAAAGTATAAAGTGTACAGACATTTGTTTATGTTTATACAGTGGGCACAACCCACTCTGGGATTAAAGAAAACGTATCTAATATTAACATGTGTCTGCTCTTGTAAGAAGATTTTGCATTCATACAATACAATTGAAGCTTTCGTGAGAGTGCTATCCTATCTAAAGGGTGATTTTTTTGAGGTTAGGATTTTCATGCATTAGTATTTGACAGATCACGTGGGATTTCAGACATGGTGTCAAAGAAATTTGAACACATTTCGAACCGAACACTGATTTTGGTAATAAAATTCAATGATTTGCAAGCGTTGCTCGTTAGTAAGTCTATTCATGATGAAATGTCAAAGCATACTGAGCATCTTTCTCTTTGACACCATGTCTGAAATCCCACGTGATCTGTCAAATACTAACGCATGAAAATCCTAACCTCAAAAAAATCACCCTTTACAACCAAGCCCTAGAAACACTTCTTATTTTGTACATATCAGCCATTAAATATTCTGCAAATTTATTTTGTCTAACACTAAGAACCAATAAAATTTTTTTTACACATTGTCCTCTAGCCAGTGATTCGACTTTTTTGCAATAACATGCATGGGTGACACAAAAATTAGATACTTCAAATGAAAATAAATGATTCTTAGACAGGCAGATCCACTAATTACTAACCTTGTTTATCCACTCATTCCTTAATAGGCCTCAACGTGGGCAATTATTTACATAAATTTTCAATGACAAAAAAGTCATTGTGAATGGTGTGGTTTCAATATTACCTCTCTCCAATGTTATAACAGCGGAAAGTTTACTGAAATTTTATTGCCTGCAAATGACAAATTTTGATTTGCAAGTAACACAATGCTGACACACACGAGGATTCACACTGAGCATGGTTGCCGGGATCTTGAGTATAAAATAAACAGGTTTTCCAGGCAATGGTACCAGTCTCACACTGAACGTTAACAAGTTGATAACTAATTTTACGAAAAAGAACATGGCAAACTTTGTCTACATCACCTTGACGCTTATATGGATGTCTCTTTGTTGGTGGAATACCACCGTGGCTTCTCCCTCAACCGATGACGAACTATATTTTGACAGACAGGTAAGAGCTAAAATACGTTCTGCTTCTACAACAACACTCAATTGATACATTTATACCACAGTTAAATCGGGAATTGCTCAATAAGTGGATTTCTTCGGTACGTAACGCTCAAATGTTGAACAATCCCTGCCGTAATTCTGCGGACAACACATGGGCCTCTGCTATGCCCAAGAGAAATTCGGAACTTATTAATTCATTGTTAAGTCTGCCCAAGAGTATGAACGATGCCGGAAAGTGAAACTATGACACAAGACCTACAAAGATTAGCGCATTTACTATTTAGCACATTTGTCCGCTCTAAATACGATAAAACTGAATTGCTGTGCGTTTCCTTTTGTTTGTAGTAAGAGGCAGTGATATATCTCCACTAGCCATATGAAATTCTTCAACAATATACTTATCCTTGCCTCTCAACTGGATATTTACTGCTGTTAGTCTTAAGATTTAACTTGTAAAATAAACCTGAAAATGTTGTTCGTCTTGCTATCAATAAACATGTCAATAGAATGAACATTTAACGTAAAATCTCTATTGAAAATATACAATGGTAGCATAGAGTAAAAGAAATAACAAGTGAAACAGGTAAAAAGGCATTAAGTTTGGCCGGCCGAAATTTAGATACCCACCACCTCGGCTATATATGTAAACATTATGTATGCATTATTTATGCACCCATATCAGCTATAACGAAATATGGTCCTCTTTGGACCAAATCCGGCACGGACATTGAGTGGTCTAATAAATGCATCCATTTTGTATCAATACAATGGACATTTTGGGAGCAATATCCAAATATAGACCGATCTGAACCATATAAAATACGGATGTCGAAAAGCCTAATATAAGTCACTGCGCCTTCAAAGGGTCCAAGACCTTAAATCGAGAGATCGGACTATATGGCAGCTATATCCAAATCTGGAAGGATCTGGGCCGAATGTCCTCAATTTCAGCGAAATCGTACAAAAATGCGCCTTTTATGGGCTCAAGACCTTATATCGAGAGATCGGACTATATGGCAGCTATATCCAAATCTGGACCGATCTGGGACAAATCGAACATAGATGTCGAGGGGCCTAACACAACTCACTGTCTCAAATTTCAACAAAATCGTTTAATGAATGTGGCTTTTATGGACCAAAGATCTTAAATCGGCAGATCGGTCTATAGGCAGCTATATCCAAATCTAGACCGATCTGGGACAAATTGTACATAGATGTCGAGGAGCCTAACACAACTCACTATCTCAAATATCAGCAAAATCCGATATATAGGGCCTATATGAAGATATAGTCTGATATAACTCATCCTCGAACTTAACCTGTCTATATACAAAAAAAGAATCTGTATATAGTTTCAGCTCAATATTTCTACCCTCCACCATAGGATGGGGGTATACTAATTTCGTCATTCTGTTTGTAACTCCTCGAAATATTCGTCTAAAACCAGATAAAGTATATATATTCTGGATCGTCGCGACATTTTAAGTCAATCTAGTCATGTCCGACCGCCAGTCTGTCTGTCGAAAGTACGCTAACTTTCGAAGGAGTAAAGCTAGCCGCTTGAAATTTTGCATAAAAACATCCTAATAGTGTAGGTGTGTTGGGATTGTAAATGGGCTATATCGGTATATGTTTTGATATAGCTGCCATATAAACCGAGCCACTGAGGGCACAATTCTTATTCGATTTGGCTGAAATTGTGCATGAGGTGTTTGAAATCGGTCCATAAACTGATTTAGCTGTCATAGAAACCTATCTGGGCTATTGATTTCTTGAGCGTCTAGGGTGCGCAATTCCTATCCGATTTGGCTGAAATTTTGCACAACGTGTTCCGATATGGCTTCCAACAACTGTGCTAAGTATGCATTAAATCGGTCCATAACCATATAAACCGATCTTAAATCTTGACTTCTTGAGCCACTGGAGAGCGCAATTCTTATCCGATTTGGCTGAAAATGTTCACTACGTGTTTTGTTACGACTTTTAACAACTGTGACAAATATGGTTCAAATAAATTCATAACCTAATATAGCTGCCATATAAGCCGATCTGGGATCTTGAATTCTTGAGTCTCCAGAGGGCGAAATTATTATCCGATTTGGTTGACATTTTGTACAACGGCTTCTCCCATGACCTTCAACGTACTTGTCAAATATGGTCCGAATCGGTCTACAGCCTGATACAGCTCCCATATATACCGATCTCTCCATTTTACTTCTTGAGCTCCTAAAGGAGGCAATTCTTACTCGAATTGGCTGAAATTTTACACAATGACTTCTACTATGGTCTCCAACATTCAATTCAATTATTGTCCGAATCGGTCCATAACTTGATATAGCTCCAATATTATTGGAGCTTTTTTTATCCTTTGTTTGCCTAAAAAGAGATATCGGGAAAAGAACTCGACAAATGCGATCTATGGTGGAGGGTACATAAGATTCGGCCCGGCCGAACTTAGCACGCATTTACTTGTTAAAAACTGTAGCGTGATTTCAACAGACAAACGGGCGGACGGACATAGCTAGATCGTCTTAGATCGCAAATGGATATTTCGATGTGTTGCAAATGGAATGACAAAATGAATATACCTCCATCCTTCGGTGGTGGGTATAAAAATCAAATTGCGCCGATCTGAAGCTTTGCGTATCCACCATGGAGTCTGCCTAATATGTACACTAGTTAACTCAGTTTGGATATAAATGACTTTGAAGCAATCTTATCAACAATATTTAGTTATTTACCTAGCTGGGTGACTTTTAGTGTGACTGATGGATGATGCAAGTCTACTTGATTTACCAAATTTCACCAAATGGTATTGCGGGGGTCAAAAACTATTGATTCTAGGGTAAGAAGAAGTGGGATTTTGTGTGAGTGTCGGAGACCATAAGTGTACTTTACATTCCAAATTTCAGCCATTCGGATAAAAATTGCGCCTCAGGAAGTAATCAATGGGGGTCGGTTTATATGGGGACTATATCTGTTTGAGGAGGCCATCGCTGCGTAGTGATTACCATATTCGCCCATGACGCTTAATGCCTGGGTTCGAATCCTGGCGAATACATCAGAAATAATAATGTTGCCAGCTGTTTTTATCACCCCTAATGCTGGCGAAATTTGTGAGATACTATGCCATGTAAAAACTTCTCCCCATAGACGTGTCGCACTGCGGTTTATATGGGGGTACATCTATTAACAGACCTATGTGGGTCAGATTCGGTTGGAGGAAAATTTACCCGTCTAGATATTGGGCTACATGCAAGTCTGGACCAATATGGCCCATTTACAATCCCCAACAATCTACATCAATAAGAGATATGCATGCAAAATAACGTTCGAACGCGATCGTTATTTCGACAGACGGACGAACATGGCTAAATCGACTAACAAGGTCAAGATGATTCAAAAAAGATATATACTTTATAACGTCGCTGATCCATATTTCAAGGTGTCACCATCGAAATAACTAGATTGGAGTAGCCTCATCCTATGGCGATGGGTACAAAAAGCATATACAACAGGCCGGGTTGATTTGTATGGATGACAAAAAAATATATAGCAAAAACGATAACTATATACAATTCTAAGAAATTTCTCCGAAGAAACCATGCATCTAAAATAAAATCCTAATCCGAGCCTCTCGACTTCAAATATTTTTTCCTGTTCCTTTGATATTCGACATTCTTGTAATTAAGGTACAGGTCGCATTTGCTGTCCGATTTTCGTAAAATTTTGTACAAACCACTTTTTTGGTCCAAGGACGAACGCTATTGATTTTGAACTAAATTAGTTCAGATTTATATATAGCTCCCATGAATACTATATTTCATCAACTCCTATATAATCTTTCATCAGGTATGATATTTTTAGGCTCTAGTAGCCATAATTTTGGTCTGATCTTTACAAAACTTTGAAAAATGGGAATGCTTTGTTTAAAGAAAAAATTTCAATTAAATTTATTCTATACACAAAATTTCAGCAACATATATTAAAATGTTAAAATTTTACATTCATAATATTCTACAAAAACAACATTTTGCTGAGACCAGGGTCACCTTAAATTAGTTTTCTTAGGTAAGGTATGGTTGAAAATATGGTGCGGATATTAATCCGCCCCATGCAACTAGTTTTCTTAGGGACAAAGTTGTAATGAAATTTTTAGTAAAAACAAAAATTATTGAGATTCCATTGCAGGACATTGTCCGGCTTTAGACCATTGTTAAATGCTTTCCCTTCAAAGAATAGTATAGCAAAAGCCATTAAAAAGTCAGCAAAAGGTGTGTTGTTACTAGAAGCATTTGACTGCTTTCCCGTATCGCGATTTCATTCTCGACCAAGAAAAATCTTCAGCGAGAGATATCAAATGGATCACGATGATTTACAATCATTCGAACTAGAGTAAGTTGTAAAGCACACATCTGAATTACAAATGAATATCAAAACAAATAAAAAGGCTTTAAGTTCGCCACCAGCTCGGGTATATATGTAAACCACCTTTCATCAAAATTCGGTGAAAATTGCATACCTTATGCCCCATAGCAGATATATCGAAATATATTCCGATTTGGACCAAATACTTATAAGTACAAGTCATTGTTCAATTGTGTGTAACAAAATATTGGGCTTTTTAGTAGCTATATCTAAAAATAAACCAATCTGAACCATGTACGACGCGGATGTCGAAGAGCATAGCACAAGTCACTGTGTCAAATTTCAATGAAATCGGATTATAAAAGAGCCCACAACAGTGAGTTGTGTTAGGCCCTTCGACTACTGCTGTTGGATTATTGCCATAATTTTTTTTTTAATATAGAAACCATCAAATGCAACAAAACATTATAACGGATTCCAGAATTGTCACTCTCAAAATTCTTTTAAAAAAAATTTTTCGTTTGCTTTTGGGATATAAAAAATTGCCGACTTTCGAAAAGGCAATTTTCCCCCAAAACATGAGGTGAAACATTGTTGTAACTTTTTTCAGTCCTCCAAATTTCATTATGATACCTCCTTCCTAACTTGAGCAAGAATTTTTCTAAGGCAGCTCTATTTTTGGGTATTTTCCATCGTTAGTGGGCTAATGAAATTTTTTTAAAATTATTTTGAGTATTTTCCGTCGTTAGTGGGCTAATGAAATTTTTTAAACATCGAATCGCAATGTAATACTCTCAAAAGATACAATTTTTGTGATTGTTTTAATCGAAAAGTTACAAAAAGTTTCTTTAAGTTAAAATCTTCATGAAATTTTCTTGCAAAGAATTTTTTTATAAAAATTGTTCCGAAAGACAAACATTTAAAAAAATTTTATTAAAATTTCTCTAAATTTTATCATGAATCTAGTTTTGTTATTTCATCTGAAATTTTATCTGTAAAAAAATTTTATTTAAAAATTGTCTTCAAAATAGTACTGTTTTGTTTTTCAGTGTGAAAAATGTTTCCAAAGAATAATGAGTAATATTTAATTATACCCACCACCGAAGGATGGGGGTATATTCAATACATCGAAATATCCATTTTCGACTCTATAAAGTATATATATATATTCTTGATCAGCATAAAAATCTAAGACGATCTAGCAATGTACATCCGTCTGTCTGTTGAAATCACGCCACAGACTTAAAAAATAGAGATATCGAGCTAAAACTTTGCACAGATTCTTTTTTTGTCCACAAGCAGGTTAAGTTCGAAGATGGGCTATATCGGACTATATCTTGATATAGACCGATCGGCCTATTTAGTGTCTTAGGCCAAAAAAGCCACATTTATTATCCGATTTTGCTGAAAATTGAGATAGTGAGTTGTCATAGGCCCTTTAACATCCTTCGTCAATTCGGTCCAGATCGGGTCAGTATAGACCGATCCTCCGATTTAGGGTCTTAGGCCCATAAAAGCCACATTTATTATCCGATTTTGCTAAAATTTGGGACAGTGAGTTGTGTTAGACCCTTCGACTTCCTTCGTCAATTTGGCCCAGATCGGTCCACATTTGGATGTAGCTGTCATATAGACCGATCCTCCGATTTAGGGTTTTAGACCAATAAAAGCCACATTTATTATCCGATTTTGCTGAAATTTGGGACAGTGAGTTGTGTTAGGCCCTTCGACATCCTTCGGATCAGTCCAGATTTGGTTATAGCTGCCATATAGACCGATCCTCCGATATTGCCGAAATTTGGGACAGAGGGTTAAGTTAAGCCCCTCCATATATTTCTGCAATTTAGTCAAGATCGATCAAGATCGGTTCAGATCGGTTTATTTTTAGATATAGCTACTAAAAAGACCAATATTTTGTTATACACAATTGAACAATGACTTGTACTTATTAGTATTTGGTCCAAATCGGAAAATATTTCTATATAACTGCTATGGGATATAAGGTGTGCAATTTTCACCGGATTTTTATGAAAGGTGGTTTACATATATACCCGAGGTGGTGGGTATTCAAAGTTCGGCTCGGCCGAATTAAACGCCTTTTTACATATTTAAAATTATTTGCATTACATCTGCAATGAATTGAAAATTTTTAAGGACTCGGATTTAGATTTTAAAGCAATTAATTCAAAGAGAACCATTTCGTCCTTTTTCTTGGAATTCCATAATGCATAATACAGTATTTAAGGCAATTAATACGGAGCTCATAATGGTTAAAGAACGAAAATTCTGGTGGAAATTTGTTAGTTCTGTTCGCTTTGACCGAAGATTTGAGCACAGTGAAATATCATTTAAAACATCTTAAAATTTGCTTTTGGAATTTTTATACCCTCCACCATAAGATGGGGGGTATACTAATTTCGTCATTCTGATTGTAACTACTCGAAATATTCGTCTGAGACCCCATAAAGTATATATATTCTTGATCGTCGTGAAATTTTATGTCGATCTAGCCATGTCCGTCCGTCTGTCCGTCCGTCCGTCTGTCTGTCGAAAGCACGCTAACTTCCGAAGGAGTAAAGCTAGCCGCTTGAAATTTTGCACAAATACTTCTTATTAGTGTAGGTCGGCTGGTATTGTAAATGGACCATATCGGTATATGTTTTGATATAGCTGCCATATAAACCGATCTTGGGTCTTGACTTCTTGAGCCTCTAGAGTGCGCAATTCTTATCCGATCAGAATGAAATTTTGCACGACGTGCTTTGTTATGATATCCAACACCTGTGCCAAGTATGGTTCAAATCGGTTTATAACCTGATATAGCTGCCATATAAACCGATCTTGGGTCTTGACTTCTTGAGCCTCTAGAGAGCGCAATTCTTATCCAATTTGAATGAATTTTGGCACATAGTATTTTGTTATGATATCCAACAACTGTGTCAAATATGGTTCAAATCGGTTCATAACCTGATATAGCTGTCATATAAACAGATCTGTGGACTTGACTTCTTGAGTCTAGAGTCGCAATTCTTATCCAATTTGAATGAATTTTGGCACATAGTATTTTGTTATGATATCCAACAACTGTGCCAAATATGGTTTGTTTGTTTGTTTATTGAGTGTAACACCAGCACAACAAGATTATATCTTATATGTTAATGTGCTGATTCGCAATAGAGTATATAAAATAATGATTATTCTTTTTAAAAGGATATTAACTAATCTTAACATTTTAAATTATAGTAGTAAATATTAAGGACATTTAAAGAAAAATAATTCGTAGTTCATTTAAAAAATTTAAATAGCTCATTTTTGAATGAAGTTGCATTGCTTATGCTCTGTATGTTGGGAGGTAGGTTGTTCCAGAGACGCGTACTATGTACAATGTACTGTCGTTCAGAGGTTTGTGTGGCAAATCGTGGTTGAATGAGTTTTAGGCCACGGTTGGATCTGGCGAATTTCAGATGTTTGTGTAGGTATTCAGGTTCTTTTGTGTAGATTACCTTGTGCAGAAGAAGTAGACATCTGACATTCAGTAAGTTTGAAAAAGTTAAGTTAAATATTTGGTATGTAAATTGTGATATACGAGCTTGTCGACTTTTGTTAAACACATATCTTGCAATATCATTGTAAGCAACATTAAGCTTTCTACTGGTGTCTGCATCACAATTCGCAAATATCTCGCATCCATATAACAGTGTGGGAATTAAATAACTTTTTGCAAGTAACATTCGGATGTGAAAAGGAGTTGACAAGCGAACAGTCCATAAATTTCGCAGCATCCCACGTACTTTGCCAACTGTTGCATTAATGTGATTTGTCCACGTTAGGGTTGAATTAAAAGTCAATCCTAAATTTGTGGCTACTTGAGAGATTCAGACAATATATTGCTATTAAAGTCACCAGCTATAGCTATATTGTTGTAAGAAAACGAGATTGTTTCGATACAAGATAGGAGCATGTCATATGGTATATTGTTGTGGGGCCTGTAAACACAGCCAATCAGCATCTTCTCATTTGAATAACAGTTTATTTCTAGAAATAGGTATTCAATGCTGTCACCTTGTGATGACATACATTTAACAGTCGCATGTAGTCCAGATTTCAAAAATATAGCAACACCGCCACCATGACTTTGCCTATCGGCTCTAAATATGTTATATCCTGGTAAGGTATATATATTATCGCATATATCCGGGCGAAACCAAGTTTCAGATACACATATGGCATCTATAGCAGAATTCACAAAAGTATCTCGAAATTCATCCATTTTATTGTTCAAACTTTGTGCATTTATATGAACAATTGTAAGCCCAGGCATTTGGTTCTTAAAAATCTTCAGCATCAATTTGAGATTATCTCTGGAACCGCAAGAAGTGTCACTTGACATATGTAATACGCATAAGCAATGCTAACAGTATGAATAGTTGACTTAAGTGCTGAGCTGTATTAAGGAAATTCGATTTAAATAGAGGCAAAACATATATATGATAACATAGAAAAAGGCATAGTAAAGCGAATATATAGTAACATACAATTAAAATTATTATATTAAATTTAATATGACACCAAAATATTTCAGGACTCAATATGAGCAACTGGTCTTTCAGGTGTTTCACGAAAGAGATTGGTAAGTTGCTCTATGTTTTCAACAAGCGTAGGGGAATCAGATCCAGGCCGTCTTACATAAACAAGGCCACGAAGCGAAAAAACAGACTCCAGATGTTTTTGTCGCTTAAGCTTCAGTGCATTTTGAAAAATTTTGTAATTATGGTTTGTCAGGTTCTCATTTATATAGAACGGTTTATTAGAGTCAAAACCTGCATGACTCAATACCAGGTTTGAATTAATTGATTTTCTAAACCTCGCAATATTTTTTAAGACAAAGTTTTTGTCAAATGGCGTTGCTAAATGAACCATAATTACAGAGTCTGAAGAGTTATTCTGGTTACGAACGTTGTCCAGACGGTACATAGCTCTAATCGTTGGGATCGCTATGTTAATTGTGTCACAAATATTTGCAAAAATTTGGTACAGGTTCTCCCCATTTTCGGAAGGTATGCCATTTATTCTCAGATCGCAAGCCACTTGGTTGTTTTCAAATTTTTGCTGATTTGCTTTCAGTAATTGAATTTGATTTTTCATTTCAGTCATTGTATTTTCCATACCATCAATTTTGTCCACGACTGT
The DNA here is from genome assembly GCF_963082655.1 of Stomoxys calcitrans. NCBI lineage: Eukaryota > Metazoa > Arthropoda > Insecta > Diptera > Muscidae > Stomoxys > Stomoxys calcitrans. Next base: position 144,846,448 of record NC_081552.1, on the reverse strand, counting down.
TGTTACTTTGTCAACCCTTTCATTGAGTTTCACATATTTTTCATTTAATTTAGATATCTCGCACTTGATGTCGGCCATACTCTTATCTATGACAGCTAAGAGACGCGACTCAGTTTCAGATAAAAGAGATTTTAAAAGCTCTGTTTGCTTCTCAAATCTCTTATCGATTAACATAAGCATTCGGTGTGGAGAGTCATAATTTGAAAGCCGCGGAGTTTTGTTGACACTTTCCTCACTTATGCTCATCCCCTCTCTCATTCGTTTTGGCGCCAACAACAGAGACTCTCCAGGAGAAATATTGTTGTTGGATGAAGATATTATTTTCACTGATGGCACTTCAGACATGATGAGTTAACTTTAATGTTTCTCAGGGTTAATTGTTGTTGTTGTTGTTTTAGTTCTTCACTTTTTTCTAGTTTAGCACTTTGATATGTGGTTTTGTTTTGTTTTGAATTTGTATTTGAAGCCTGTGTTGTATTCTTTTTTGTAAATAACACGACGGTGATTTGCCAAGCAAACAGTATGAACAAAAATTAAACTTAGTCAGTTAAAAAACACTTTTAAACATTTGAAATAATTTATTTTTGAGGAGCGTTTTAAAAACACGTCTGTACGCAAAGAGAGTTCTGTGGTTCTCATCGGTTCAAATCGGTTCATAACCTGATATAGCTGTCATATAAACAGATCTGGGGACTTGACTTCTTGAGCTTCTAGAGGGCGCAATTTCTATCCGACTTGGCTGAAATTTCGCAAGACGTTTTGTATTGTTACTTTCAACAACTATGTTAAATAAAGTACAAGTCGGTTCATAACCTAATATAGTTGCCATATAAACCGATCTGGGATCTTGACTTCTTGAGCCTCTAGAGGTGGCAATTATTATCCGATTTGCCTGAAATTTTGTACGACGAATTCTCTCATGACCATTAACATACGTGTTTATTATGGTCTGAATCGGTCTATAGCCCGATACAGCTCCCATATAAATCGATCTCTCTATTTTACTTCTGAGCCTCCAAAGGGCGCAAATCTTATTCGAATTGGCTGACATTTTACACAGGTCTCCAACATATATTTTATTTGTGATCCAAACCGGACCATATCTTGATATCGCTCTAATAGCAGAGCAAATCTTTTCTTATATCCTTTTTTTTTTGCCTAAGAAAAGATGCCGGGAAAAGAACTCGACAAATGCGATCCATGGTGGAGGGTATATAAGATTCGGCCTGGCCGAACTTAGCACGCTTTTACTTGTTGGTTTTCTGTTATGCACGAAATCCTTTAATGAAATTCGACGAGTTAAAATGGCATCTTTACAAAAAGGTGGGTATTAAGTTGGTATTTCACAGTGAAATACCCAGGTTTTTCACGATTACTTTTGTGAAAAACTACAAAAATATCACTATTGGGTTAGGTTAGGTTAGAGGGTGCAGATATTAGTCCGCTCCGCATGCTCCACACATGCTATCGCTTGCCGCACCGATTTTACATAAGTAATCTCTAAGTCCTATGTGTCCTGTTATGATACCAATAGCTACACTAATCTTACATGCGAATTCGTCTCACACTCCCTTGTCTAGGACTGCGTCGACATAGCATTTTATCATAAATAATGGGAATGCTTGTATCTATGAGAGCAAGTTTTATATAACACTTACGTTTAGCACTAGATCATTTGACATCAATTAGTGGGAAAAGAAGGAAAAAACTTTACAAGTGCAATGACGTAGGAATCTCTTCGTGTTTCTGATTTTATTCTACCACCTTTTTTATTTTATCTCCACGTAATTAGGAAAACTTTACTACAAATAAAAACATGATGGAAATTTCAAGCATATACGACAATAGTTGGATGCAATTTTTACCAGACATCTTTTCCATCAAAAACGGGTTTTCAATCGATTTAATTTAAGTTCGAAGAAGAAATCAGCGACATCATTTAAGCAAAACATAGATGGATGTTCGTAAAAATTGGTCACTATATAGTTTTTGAAATATTTAACAAATGCAGTTGCTTAATGTTTTCAGTGTGTTTGCGTAAAATTTTATGGAAATAAAAGTCATTTGAAACTAAAAGACCGACACAAACATTAACCTGTTGAAACCTTAAAACTAGTCTGAGAGCGAAAATGAGCGCAAATGAAAAAATTTCATCCAAATACTGAAGTTGATACGCCGAAACTTTCACTATAAAACTAAGATTTTCGACAAGACAACCACACTTTGAAGACTTTTGAAGATTAGGATCGGTCTATGAATAGTGTGTTGGCAATCAGTACAAAATTCAGCTCTGACATTAACAATTTCCAAAAACAAAATTTGAGGTATTTTTACCAATTTCACGGAAAAAGAAAAATGTTAGCAATTTTCGATTTTGAAAAAAGTGGGGTGCCACAAGTTAGAGAACAATAAAGGCCTGCAGATGTCGCATTTTTCTCTATTGATGCCATCTGTCGAAAGCAAATGCATTGCTATGATTTGCGATCATCAACGCAACGACAGCAAAAACTCAAGGGCTGTTAGATATTGCTTACAACAGTGTCAATTTTGAAAATATTTGAGAAAATAAAAACCCCAAAGAAATTTGTGTACCTATTATATTATGGCGTCAAACAAACATTTCACAAAATGGGTCAAAGCATCACAAAATATTTATTCCTATTTTGTAATTAACGATTTATGGTACTGCAATTAGCTCTTAAAGGCAATTATAGATTTTTGCGGTATTTATGGTACTACATTATGATCCATATTGATGAAGATTGTGTGAGAGTTTTTCATCCATTGCAACTAGCCACGTATTTAAAAAATGGTAGTAGTTTTTTAGTATTGTAATTATATTCTTGAACATGCTCAGAGTTAACCTCTGTTTAACTTATTTCATATAAAAAAGTGTAACCCATTAAAATCCATTGTTCAATTTTGATTATATTTCGTATATTTGCTGTTTACTGCGTTGTGACGTAGTACTTTTTAATTTTCTTTAAAAAAAAATTTCGAATCTTTTTCTACATTTTTTTTTTAAGTTGTTGAAAAAACTAAAAAAAATATTAAAATTTTATCCGTCCCTAAGTTTTTACTATAAAAAAAAAAAATTCTATAGCACTATATCACCATTTATCGAGAAATTGGATTTTAGGCTTATGACATACAGTAACAGGAAATGGTACTGTACACTGAAAGGGTTTACAGAAATTTCACTCAGGATTTTTTACCAGTCAATTTTATTATTATATGGTAATAAAATTGTTGTAGAGCTCACTCGTGTATGAAATAGCCCATGGCAACAAATTACGCTTGACGGCCAGCTATTTTGTTTTTGTCTATCTGATGTGATCGTGGCCTACCTGTCGCTGTTAATGCATGCCATGCCGCTTTAGCGCTTGGCTACATGTATTTATGAGTGTAGTATGCAATTGTGATGCTCTGTAGTCTGTTAGTTTATGTGTACGGCCTAACAGGGCAATGACATGCTGCCACAGCTGTCAAGGGTTCATTCAATTCTGCTTGTGCAGCCCTTTATGTAACAAAACTTCATATATGCTGTTCAGCAGAGCGTATGAGTCATATATGTTAATGCATATCACCTATGAGCCATACGTACCATGGTACTCAAAAAGGGTGCACAAAATTGATTAAATTATTGAGCCTCTAGAAGGAGCAATTCTTATCCGATATGGTTGAAATTTTGCATAACGACTTCTTGCAGTAGTAATACTTCTTTATTGAAAAAAAATCTTTTATTTTTTTTTTAATTTTTCCTACCTTTTAGTTAACTTTGAAATGTATTTAAATTAATTATGAAATAAATTAATTAAATTAATGTTATGTAAAAAAGCCTGCCACTTAAACCTAACCTAACCCTTATTAGGCCAGAAATGTAAATAAATCCTCTATGGATTGTGCCATCCTCAGAGAAGGTGTTAATCTCCTTTTACATTCTAACACTGTTCGCGATCTGACCGTCCTAGTTGTTATTGCCCTCATGGCTGTTAACTTTCCGTAAAGATGTTCACACTCGTCGTCCTCGCGTTAACACCACACCACCTCACGCATTCCCTGATCGCCCTGTTCTCCGCCTGCAGGACCCTATAATGGTCAGGCAGTCTAAACAGATCTCAGTCCCTGGGTTCTCAATGTAGAACTCCAGGCCCACTTTGTCCTCTGACTTCGATCCATCCGTGTAAAGTGATTTCTCAGATGACAATACTAGGGTTCCGTCAATCCAGGACTGTGCCGCTGGCAGCAGTACCTCGCACTTGTCTCAACCATTCGATCGGAAACCTCTTCCATTCCATTCAGATTTCACATCGTCGCCTCGATTATACCCCGATGATATGACCTACTCCTATCCTCTTTCCATTCTCCCATCGCCTTAAGTCTTATAGCCGCAATGCCTGCCTCACACTTAATCTGTATGTCAATGGGTCGGATATCTCGAATAGTCTCCATTGCCCTAGTTGGAATGGTTCTCATCGCTCCGCCTAGGTCAAGACAACATGTTTACTTCGTTGTATTGGCCTTCCTCGTGAACAGGTATATTTCAGTCTTCCCTGCGTTAACATTGAGACCTCTGAGTCTAGCCCAGTTATATGCCATATGCAAGACCCATTCGGCCCTTCTTTATAGCTGGTTCAGATCCTTATACCTTAGAAGTATTATATCATCGTCTGTGTAGTAGACGGGTTTCAATTCCACCTCATTCAGCATCCGTAATACGTCATTTATGGTGGTCACCCATAGAAGTGGCGATTAAATGCCCCCCTGTGGCTTGCCTTGTGCCACTTTCTCTCTTATGTTTACGTCATGGGACCCACAATTAATACATCTGTTCCTTAGCATATGGTTTATCTAATCTCCAAGGACCGGTGCCACCCAGTGCTGTTCTATGGTGTGTCGGTTCACACGTTACTAAACACCCCCTCGATGTCAATGCATACCTCCAGTGTGTACGTTTTGGTACTTCCCACCGGCTTTCCCTTGCCCTAGGCATGCTGTTTGTATTTGAGCAGATTCTTGATGTCCATGGTACCCACAATACGTCGCATGGTTTTGAGTAGAAAGGACGTAAGGCTCATAAGTCTGTAGGCCTTAGATGTCGCATAACTTGTCTTGCCGAGCTTAGGTATAAATACCACCCTTGTCTCCTTCCAGGCTTTCGGAGTATATGCAAGTCCTAGGCACTCTGTGAAAATAGGGGCCAGATGATGCAAGAGAGAGTCTGCCTCCTTCTGTAGTAACGCCACAAATATTCCATCAGGTGCGGATGACTCAAATGGTTTGAAGCTCCCCACTGCTATCTTGACCATAAATTCCGTTATGATAGGTCTTCTATCAACCTCCTTATTCCAAGGTTCCGGTGTCTCCGTCAGTCCCGTCGTATGTTTTCATCAAAAGCCTCAACATGTGCTCCGTTGTCTCTGCTCTCTCTCCCAGAAGGCACGTTTGGCCACCCTGGTAATCGTATTGTATTCCTTGAGCCTTGTGTAGTACACATGCCAGTAAACCTCTGCTGTTTTGCGACATGCTCTGTTGTAAAGTCTGCGGACCTTTTACCCAATATTGCGAATCTCAACGGCCATCCAGTGGTTTTCTTGGGTTGATTTCCTTTCTCGAAGAGGACAACTATCTTCCAATGACATCACCAGTGCAGTCGTCATCCTTTTGATATTTTCATCAATGTCTTCTACACTTCGACAATCTAAACATAGAATAATTGGTAGTTGATATGGTTCAGTCCAGAAACTTTGTTCTGGGTCGTCCATGGCTCCTGAATTAAGGCAATATGAATCTTGTGTAGCAGTCGCGTTTCGGTGAAGGTTTATCTGGATTACCTCAATCATTTGTCCTCCTTGCCTATCCTAGTCTTGTGAATATTCATAAAGTCGGTAACGGTTCCATTGTCGGGTCCCTGTTTGTTAGGCTGTATAGAGTTTCCAGTCCCTGTAATGTTTCAATACTACGATCTTTGCCTATCTTAGTCTCCCCAATCTTAAGTAAATAGGCTTCATGGGAGTAGGTGATAGTACCATCGTCGACTCCCTGTTCGTTAGGCTGCATTGAGACTCCTGTCGCTCCGCTGCTTAACGTTTCAATATAAGGATCTTTACCTATCCTAGTCTTCCGAATCTTGGAGTCGGTGATGGGTCCGTCGTCGGGTTCCTGTTTGTTAGGCTATGTTCGGTCTCTCGCTCATCTCTGTTGTGATTCCTTGCCACTCTGGCGTATAAGGGCGGCTTCTTACCATTCTCAGCGATCGTCTTCCCCATCAGTAAAGGCTGTGGCCTCCTTTTGTAAGTCACAGTCCGCCATGAAGACTCAGGGGCCGTGCGCTTCCTTTGTTCCTTTTTCGACTTTGTCTACCTCCGCAGGATACTGTCTGGAGTCCCCATTGCGGGATGGCTGGCTTGGGTTTCCCAGAGTACTTGAAGGCGGGAAGCTCATTTTCTTCTTCAGCATTTTAGCAGTGTTATGCTCTTCAGGAAGTCAGAATCTCTTTCTAGCTTCCGTAGAAGTGTTTCCGTAGAAGTGATTGTGATTGTCAGTTCTATCTTTTCCAGCATTCTGCACTTTCGCCCGATTACGCTGCCGGTTCATACTCCTCTGTCTCCTTCGTCGTGCCCCGGATCGCTTTCTCGGTCTGTTTGAGTGCTTAGCAAAACCAAAAAACAAAACACTCATTTCTGCCGTCATCCCAACATTTTTAAAACAGGTTACAAAATTTATTTTGTAACCTGTGCGATTTGCGATTTGCAAACGCAATAATAATGATTTCCCTAAGTGTTATGTTTTAAATTGTCTAAAACTTCAAAAAATATCTAAATTTATTTAAACATATTTACGGCAAATTGTCTACATCAAGACAATCCTGCCACCAGAAATAATTCAAATATAATAGACAAAGAAAGAAAAAAGTATATGTCATGGCAATCAAGAATACTTGTGTATAACATGTGTATGTAAGAAACAAGTAAGGACGGACTAAAGTCGGGCGAAGCCGATCTTTGGATACCCTACACCACATTGAATAGCAGGCTAGGTTGTCGAATTTAATGTTTGCATAAAAATTTGATATGTAGAATTTCGATCAAAATCCGTATATATAGTAGTAGCCTAGTGTAAATCGTTGTGGAACTTTTTGAGAAGATCGATTGATAAATGGGTTAGCAATGGCCTTGAAAGTGAAAATCGGAAGATCCATATCCATATGAGATATATCTAAAACTAAACAAATTCCTATGAAATTCATCAGTCATCAAAAGTGTTATAAGAGAAACCTTCGTGCCAAATTTTGTGAAGATCTTTAAACAAATGACTAAAGTATTGAGTATTACTCAAAATCGGACGAAAATATATATGGGTGCTTTATCTAAATCTGAATAGATATAGCACCCAAATTCAATAGCAATACCGGGAGTCCTAGCCGAATCCCTTGTTCCAATTTCAGTGTGAATCGGTTAGCAAATGACAAAAATTATTGCAATACTAATCCAAATCGGACGAACATATATATGGGAACTATATCTAAATCTGAGCCGATTTCTATGAAATTCACTAATGTCGACACTTATAAGAGAACCCCTCGTGCAAAATTTCGTGAGAATCGGTTTACAAATGACGATATAATTGCAATTTTAACCCAAATCGGACGAACATATACATCGGTTCCAAATATGAACAGTTTTTTTTTTCAATAGGCTTCGTCTCTAGGCACAAGAAAATGCTTGTGCCAGATTTGAAGACGGCTTTGCTTGTGAATCGGATGAAAATCGCGAACTGTCCTATGTACACAAATTAACATGGACAGACAGACGGACATAGCTAAATCGAATTAGAAAGTGATTCTGAGTCGATCGGTATACTTATCAATGGGTCTATCTCCTTCCTTCAAGGTGTTACAAACAAATTCACCAAGATGTAATACCCTGTACCACAGTAGGGGTGAAGGGCATAAAAACTCCACAATTTTTGGGATATATATTTATTATTATACCCTCTACCATATGATGGGCGTATACTCATTACATCATTCTGTTTGTAACACATCGAAATATTGATCTGAGACCCAACAAAGCATATATATATCTTTGATCGGCTTGATATTCTTAGCCGATTTAGCCATGTCCGGCAGTCTGCCTGTCGAAAGCACTCTAACTATCGAAGGAGTAAAGCTAGGTGCTAGACATTTTCCATAAATACTACTTATTAGTCCTGGTCAGTTGTTAGGGCGCAATTATTACCGGATTTGGCTGAAATTTTGCTCCAAGTATTTTATTTTGACTCCCGACAACTCTGCTAAGTATGATTCAAATCGGTTCCTAACCTGATATAGCTTCCATATAAACCGATCTTCCGATTATACTTCTTGAGCCTCTAGAGGGAGTAATTCCTATCCGATTTCCACATTCGTCTCCAACAGCCAAACCAAGTATGGCCCCAATCGGTTCATTACTGAGCAATTATTATCCATTATCCTTTGTTTGTCTATAAAGAGATACCGGCCAAAGAACTTGACAAATTCGATACACGGTGGAGGGTATATAAGATTCGGCCCGGCAAAATTAAGTACCATTTTACTTATTTTCTATAATAAATGTGAAACTTTAGCAAGAATACATCTTTTATATGAATACTAGCTGAATTCATTTGATGAGTTTGGGAGAGAGTTTGGGGGAGGGACGGCCGAAGATGTAATTTTCTCGATACAAAACAAGCGAGAAAATCCTCTCATTGAAGAAATAAAACAGCCTTACCAATGACAAAAAACTAATCTCCTAATTTTAACAAAAACCTCCTCCAAAAATCCTCTCATTGAGCAAATAAAACACGCTTACTGTCGACAAAACACTAGTCGCCTAATTTTAACAAAAACACAACTATTGTATCACAGCACAGCACAGCATTGCACACATCATACAAATACCATTTAGTCAAATTAAATCATCTCTTCGTAAGATTTTCTAGAAACTACAAATGATAAATGTCACATCCATTGGCATGACGCTCTTCTCGGTTTCGATAAATATTTCCTATCTGTCCTACGTACATTGCATAAAGCAACGAGATTCATGGATATTTATCGAATGCTCGCTGGAAGATATGGAAACGACAAATACATATGTACATCTCCCATAAAAAAATCTTTAAACGGGTCATGTCAATAACTGGCTTCGCCAGCTTTGTCTATGGTAAATGTTGACTCAAATTTTAGTGCTTGCACCGACAAATTTTATTCCTGCAAATGACACCATCGAACGTAACCACAAGATATCCCGCTGGGACGCATGACGATTGAGTGCTATAAATTCCTTGGTCCTTCTTTGCAAGCACATCAGTCTCCAGATTGGCTTCGACAAGTTAATAACGCGAATCTAGTATTTGAGCAAACGATTCATCGCCATGGGAAATATCATCTACTTATCTTTGGTCCTAATGTGGTTGTCATTGTTCTTGTGCGATGCAGCCACGGCCTTACCAACCTCTGAAGATGAGAGATTTTTCGAAAAACAGGTAATTGGAAAATGTTTTAACCGAAAGTGTTTAAAGCTTATTCCTCTGCCTTCGATAGCTTAACCGAGAATTGATCAATAATTGGCTTACTTCAGTACGCAGTTCTCAAGTTTTGAATAACCCTTGCCGTTATTATGTGGACAACTCTTGGATGGCTCCAATGCCAAAGCGAAATTCTGAATTGATAAATTCCCTCTTAAGTTTGCCCAAGAACATGAACGACGCCGGAAAGTAATGAAGAAAAATACAAATGGCACATCCTCTAGTCTTCTAAATTGGAAACAATTCCATGAAAAAATAGTAAAAAAATGAAAAATTGTAATATTACAAAAATATTTGAGCAATTGAGCGTATTAATAAAATATTTGTTATCATGTTTTGTCGTCTTCTGAGTTAATGCAAAATCGGAGACCAAAAGTGCAATGCGCTAATTTCTAGCAGTTCTATCAACTAAACAAATAGAGAGAGTTAAAGCAGGCCGGAGCCGACTAAAGTAAAATACCCTTCATCGCTCAGTATACAAAATTACTGCACCTTCAAATCAAATATGTGGGCATATCAGAAGTTGCATTTGAACTTCATCATATTTAAGTCAAATAGGATTCGGAATAAATTTGTGGCTGTTACCGCCCTAGAAATTGACGATTGGCATTTCGCACATCATTTAATATAGCTCAATTAAAATGTGAAGATCACACTACAACTGTCGCTTTTATAGTCATAAAAGCGAATATCGGAAGATATGTTTAGAAACTGTATCTAAAGCTGATTGGATTTGGGTGAAATTTTGGTATTTGGTAACGTAGCAAAATATACACCTCATGCAAAATTTAGCAAATTGCGGCAATTATAGCAAAAAAAAAACGCAGTTATATAAGCTTTGACATAAGCTTTCCCACTTTTTGAAGTTGGAAATTTCATATATCCTGGGAAAAACGGGAATCAGAGGCCGTTAACGTCGGTGGTAAACTTGTACACAATTTTTGGGATTTGGGATAATCCCAAATCAGTGCTAGATTTTTTTTTTCGATATTTGACAATAAAATTTAACTAGTACATAAGGAACATATGAACTAGTTATCATATTTCGTAGTACAGGTTTATTATATGCGCATGGTTGTTGAAAATAGGACACTGTATAAAAAATCATTACAAATTTCATCAAATATTTCCCATTTATCCTAAAAAGTTGTGCTATTTTAAAGTGTTTGGGTTCGAGAAAATCATGTTCTACAATAGAAGACACCAGGTTCGAGTCTCAAGGACAAGGCCTAACCTATTCCTTCTTCGCATGCCTACAATTTGCCTAGGCCATCGGCCTTCCCTGGGAAACCAACACGTTCTTTAAAAGGTTGTAATAATAGAAGACGCATCGCTCTCAGGCTTGTTGATAGACTTGATGCGAATGATCCTAAGACTCTTATAATAGGTAGAGAGAATCCCTAAACTGGGCTCGGCAATTCGCTGCAAGGACTACACGTCTAGATTCGGAAACTGCACCGCAGTCAGCCAAAATACTGCGGTCACCTAGAGAGCATCTCATGCCTAAAAGAACTAGGGCGAACAATTGAAGCTTGAGTGTGGCCGCGGCTCCGTGTTGTTGTGGTGATTTTATATAAAACAAGCGTCCGTTCCTGTTTGTTGTCGCTGATATCAGTTCGTCTTTTGTTGCACCGTGTTTGTGAATGAAGGGAGCTGTTTCCTGCTTGTTGCTGCTTTGAAAGAAAATAAATAAACATCAGCTGTGCTACTCTTTCAAACCTTTTTGTTGGACCTTGTCATCATTTCAACATATAATCGATTTAAGTGCCTGTTTCATCGATTGCTGAAACTCACAGTGCTGCCATTATACATTTCCTAAAGTGATGCATAGTTTTAGGCGGTTCATAAAATCTTCCGCCTTATCCCATTACGAACCATTTCTAATCCTCAATCCCCTTTTCACTTTACTATTTGCATCATGAGTGTCTCGCCAAAACCAAACAGCCGCAATGATGTGTTTGCTAAACCTATTGAGGCTGGTGCCGATGAACACGTATCTGGGGACGCCAGGGCACCCAAAAGAAATCGGGACAGCATTTTTCAACGATCCTTGGTTGGTAACATATCTAAAACGCCACGACTATCCGATTCACCTTTACGTATGATTCAACTTCTTGATGATCGTTTCGAGAAACTCTGCAGCCGATTTGAAGATCGCATGAAATCCTTACTTCGGGAGTCTGAGAATCGCCTTCTAAACGAGCTAGATAAAAAGCTTTGCGAATTAAGGACAGAAATCGCAGACATTAATGATAGAGTTAATAAACTTGAATCTGCTGCTCTAGAAATTGATCTTCTGAAGGGTGAGATCAAAGAATTAAAACTTCAGGCCCTTAGACAAGAAAATGCCTCAGTTGCAGCGGATGTACGTATAAATGGGGTACCGTTTCACGAAAATGAAAATCTATTTAACGTATTTGGGAAAATTTGTGCCAGCTGCAACATTCCTTCTCCCAAGCTCAAAACGATTCACCGTCTGAAGAATAGAAATAATACAAAAGAACGCAATTCACCAGATGCCGTTATTATTGCCACGTTTATGTCTCCTTATGACAAAAATTTCTTCCTGAAGTCACTGTCTGCTTTCAGGAAAAAAAATGGCAATTCCCTTTTGCTCCGTTTATTAGGTCTCGACTCGGATCACAAATTTTACATAAACGAGAACCTATCGAACACCAACTACAGAATACTTCAGGATGCTGTATCGCTAAAGAAGAAAAAACTTATTTACTCGGCGTTCACATTCAAGGGACTCGTGTTTGTTAAACATGGCCCCAACGATGATCCTGTAGTTATTGAACATGCTGACGCCCTAAATAGATTTCGGCATAACGAATTCTCACCGCATTTTGCTAATACCAACGTTCAGTAAATTTTTCAAACTTCACGGAAATTACACAATACTTTTTTCAAACTTTATAACTAGTTTTAAACCATTTTTTAAATTGTTTACCTATTTAATTTTAACATTTTATTTCTTTTATCACTATCTTCAATTTAACAACTTTTACAACATTAATTGTGATCATTTATTCCTCTGCAGCGATACTGATGGTAGAATTTTGATTTATTATTTTATCCTAAAATATGGCGAGCCTAGCTAACCATAACACTAGGGACTTGACGGCGAATATGATTAGAATTCTGGTAGGCCAACGGAGTGGTTTGAAGATATGTCACATTAACGCCCAAAGCCTGAATAATAAGATTGATGAATTCCGATTTATCTTTGAGAATTCAGGTTTGGATGCTATTTGCGTATCTGAGACGTGGCTGAAGGAGACTACTCCTGATTCTTTCATTGATCTTGTTGGGTATACTGTCTACAGGGCTGATAGACCACGCAGAGGAGGCGGCACAGCGATTTATGTCCGCGACAATCTGAGGACTCGCATTTGTGCCAGATCAGTGGCTGATGATAGCATTGAATATGTGTTTATAGAATTATCTGCCACGGAAAGGAAGCTGTTACTTGGTTGTGTCTATAGGCCAAATAACAATATTGACATACAACCATTCTTGGAAGTAGTGGAACACCTTACGATTACCTACCCGGATGTCATTATTGCAGGGGATCTAAATTCCAACATTCTTTTGGACTCAAGTCTCACAGCCCAGATGTCTTCATTGGGCTTATTACCTTTCAACACATCCATGCCGACTCATTTTTCGTCCAGTTCCAGTACCCTCCTTGATTTGTTTTTTGTCAGTGAGATTTCTAAAGTTTCATTGTATGACCAACTGTCCGCATCGTGCTTCTCCAACCATGACTTGATTTTTCTGTCTTACAACTTTGAGATCCTTGGAAGGGAGGAGTCTTACTCATATAGAGATTTCAATAGTCTGGACCACGAAGCCTTACCTTCTTTGATTTCTGATATCGATTGGAGTCTGCTATACCGCATGGAATCGATAGACGATCAGGTGAACTTTTTATCTAGAAATGTGTGCGCTGTCCAAGATTTTGTGCTCCCGATCAAAATGAGACAAATTTGTTCGAAGACTAAACCTTGGTTTTCGGCAGATATTCGTGTTGCAATTGAGTCCCGAAACACTGCATACCGTAGATGGAAACGTTTTAGGACGTCGCACCTACGAGAGGAATATCGCTCCAACAGATCCCGTGTCAATAAGTTGATAAGAGCTGCCAAGATCAATTACTACCTCAGACGTTTTACCTCTGCGATCGGTTCGAGGAAGACTTGGAAGACCATTCACGACATTGGTATCGGTCGCAGATCCCCCGATAACATCACTGATGTGGATGTGGACCAGCTTAATGCTACTTTCACCAATATTCCAACAAACCCCATAGATCCTAGTTTCTATGACTTTGAGTTGACTCTTGGGGATCGTCACAGTGAAGGTTTTGAATTTTCGGGTATAGAACAGAACGATGTGGTACTTGGTTTCTCCATGGTGAAGTCAAATGCAGTTGGATTCGACGGCATTGAACCAAGATTTCTCAAGGTACTATTACCATTTATTTTGCCATACATTACCCACATTTTTAACAGCATTTTGACCAGAAGTTCATTTCCGGTGGCATGGAAGTACGCTAAAGTTATACCCTTACCCAAAAATTGTAGGGAGTTTCGGCCCATCTCCATTTTGTGTTTTCTGTCCAAAGTCTTTGAGAAGATAATGTATAGACAGATATTTTCGTATATAAATGAGAACTCTCTTTTATATGAGAAGCAGTCAGGTTTCCGTCCCGGACGTAGTTGTATAAGTGCTCTAGCAGATGTGGTGGAGGATATCAGGAGTAACTTGGAGAATGACGAATTGAATTTGCTTGTTCTCCTCGACCATTCAAAGGCATTCGATACGGTCGATCACACTATGTTGGCAGCAAAATTAAAAAACCTGTTTCATTTCTCGTCTTCGTCTGTTCGTTTAATCATGTCATATCTCTCCAATCGTACCCAATCCGTGGTTTCGAAGTCATCAGTTTCTAGTCCCTTGCCTGTTATTCGAGGAGTGCCCCAGGGTTCAATCTTGGGTCCTATTCTATTTTCTTTATATAGCAACGACCTGCCAGACCAGCTCTCATTTTGTAAGACCCACATGTATGCTGATGATGTGCAGGTCTATATAAGTAGCACGAAGGAATGCTTAGACGACCATGTCAGGATGCTGAACCATGACCTGTCCAGAATTTATGAATGGGCAAATGCTAATGGCTTGTGCCTTAATCCTCTCAAGTCGAAGTGCATGGTTATTAAGAAAAGGGTTTCACGTTTCACTTGCGATCCTGTTGTTGTTGTTGCTAATGAGAGGTTAGAGATCGTGGCTCGTGCAAAGAACCTGGGGGTGACTTTCAACAGTACCTTGTCGTGGACAGACCATATTAATGCTGCTGTTGGTCAAGGGTATTCAAAGCTTCGCTCGCTTTGGTCCACTCAACAACTTACTCCTCTTTGGGTTAGAATACTTTTGGCAAAGTCATATATTATACCTAGCCTACTCTACGGTTGTGAGCTATTTGCAAACTGTGATTCTCGAAGCAGTCGTAAGATCGATACTTTCTTCAACAGTGTGGTACGCTATGTATATGGTCTTCGTCGACGAGACTCCACTTTCCGTTTCTCCAGATCCTTATATGGTGTGTCATTTCGTGATGTTTTGCTCATGAGGTCATTGACCTTTTTACATAGGATAATATATACACAGGCACCATCTCATTTATTTGAGAGAATCAGATTTGCAAGGTCGAACCGAGGAAACAAATTGATTCCAATGATACACCGTAGCTTAGTCTCTCAATGGCATCTATTTATATTCGCCGTTCAGCTCTGGAACTCTCTCCCGCACGACCTTCAAACCATCAGTAACGTTGTAACATTTAAAGGTAAATTACTAGATCACTTTAGGGATTCTAGATAAGTCTTGTTAAAAATAAATATGTCAAGTGTTAATTTTGATTTGTGAGCGGTAAATAATTGTATACCAATATTTTTCTTATTTTTGATTTATTACTCAAATTAACATCCTATTTATATTTTGTTAGTTTCAAGCTTATTATATTTGATTTTTTTTTTCTTTTTTTACATTTATTTATTTATACTTTGTCTAACATTGTAACTTTAAAAGGATTAATTTCCCGTACTATAATCATAAGAACATGCGTTCTTGTTGTGCGGGTGTCAATAAATTACAAATTACAAATTACAAATTACAATAGTAATATGGGTCCAAGAACGTTTGCATACCTAGGAATAATTGGAGTGGGATAGTCGATGAACTGTCATCAGTATACTCCGAGTTTCTTGCGATTCCTGGGTCTCCTCCAGTTTGTGACGATGCAGGCTGGTATCGGGGCCAATACAGACTAATTGCCTACGGGGATCAACGATCAATTGAAATGTATTGTTTTGCGCTAAAAAAGATTGGTGAGAGAAGGTCAAGAAAGAAGATATTCCTTCTCGATCAATGGCACACGCTTAATTACCAAGGATTCCCTCAGATCCTGAATCCATACTTGGAAGACTAAGGCAATTTAATCCCAATCTTTCAACCACCGACTGGAAGATTGGTAGATTGGATGAGGCTGATGGCGACCGGAGACATGCAGTATTCGTACTAAACTCCGGCTGTCTCGCAGACCTCAACAAATCTGAAGGGGTTGTATCCTGCGGATTCAACAAGTTGAAACTGAAGGTCTATAGAAGAGGTGGGGTTGGGGAATCAGGAGACGACTCAGCAGTTGTTGCTGAATACTTGCCTGACCAACTATCGATCATATCGCTTATCTCTGGCGGATTGCAGAAGACTGAAAATCCCCCTGCTACAATCAAGACAGGAAGGATGGCATAGAAACGGGACCCGACAAGCCCTGTATGGGTGGGTCATCCGGTTGGACTGGGCTCAAGGTGTGCGCCAGCGGAGAAGCACGGAACTCAAAAAGTACTTTAGTAGCAGCAGCTAGTGCAGCATCTAAGGAGGAATCGTCGAAACCGCAAGTGTCTAGTATCCTGAGGAAGAGTGGCTCCACAGCTTTCTCACCTGTGGAACCTGCGCACGGCAGCTCATCATGACAAGATCTAACGAATCTTGTGAGGATGAACTCCTTGTGGAATCAGAAAACGAGGCTAACACAACAGTGCTGGAATTTCTGAATCCTGACTATGGTCAGGTTTATACAGACAAATCTCCAAACCTTAGTTGTAGCCTGCTTTAAAATAAACAAGTCTCATTAACGGCTGGCTTCCCTATAAATGGCACATGATTCAGAGATGCCGCCTTCAAACCTTAAGTCACTGGTTGAAGCCGCTTCAGAAGAAAATACTGCAGAAGTGGTCCCTCGGCTTAACATAAGAAAGGCGGATTGGGATAAATTTCGGCACAAAATTCTGCACGTCTATTTCTTCTGGACTAGAAAAGACAGTGGAAACTGCGAAGGATATAGACTCAGAAAAGATCGTGGGTAGACTTATGCAGCTCCGTGGAGGATACATTTGAAGCCTCTAGTCTAAGGAAGATTCTGTCCTCGAGACCTCTTACGGTGGGGTATACTCAGAAGTCAGAGAATGTATGGACAATGTCTAGTGAAGAAACACTAGAGCCACTCGTTGATACACATTTCCCGGAAAATTCTCCAATGGACAACGTGGCACCAGAAGAGGTTATCCCTGGTATGCATTCGTTGGAAGTTATTGGGGAAATTGTGTCTGAGCCGAAAATCCTTTGAGCGATAAGAAGTTTCGACTCCTTTAACTCGCCAGGCCCTGGTGATGTATCACCGATTGAATTACAAGCTGTGTCTGATATACTGGTTCCCTGGCTTGGGAAGATATTCTCTGCCTGTATCAGAATGTCATATGTACCTATGGGATGGAGGGACACGAAGGTCATTTTCATTCCGAAAGCTGGAAAACCATACCACACGAAGGCGAAAGATTTTCGTCCTATTTGTCTGTCATCATTGATAAGGACTCTTGAGAGGTTGGTAGAAACATATCTTAGGGCAAAGATTCCTAGAGATCACCTGTCGCGGCAGTAGCATGCATATAGTAAAAGCAAATCCACTGAAACAGTCTCCATGACCTAGTCGGCTACATAGAGGGTTCTCTCGCTGCCAAGGAGTACACAATGGTAGCATTTCTTGACATTGAAGGTGCTATCAATAATGTAAAATCGATGTCAATCATGAAGGAGTTGGAGTTTCTAGGCATCAACTCTACCGTAAAAATGTTTATTAATAACTTACGTACTAAAAGATTCATTATAACAGGCTTGGGATCGCGAGAGGTGTACTGTCTTCTCTGCTTTGGAACATAGCCATTAACAATATATTAATGTCTCTGGAAGAAAAAGGTGTAAAAGTGGTCGCGTATGCTGACAACGTGGCAATTGCGTTTAGAGGAAAGTTCCCAGCACTCTAAGACATATTCTTCAGAAAGCTCTACGCGCAACAGCGAAGTGGATTACCGAAAGTGTTCTAGGTATAAATCCGTACAAGACAGAAGTAGTTCTTTTCAGCAGGAGAAACAAGTTGCCTACAGTGGAACCTGTCTACTTGGGAGGAGAGAATGTTCCATTTACAGAAAGCGCAAAATACATGGGAGTTCTGCTGGACAGGAAATTGAACTTCAAATCCAACATCTTGGAAAGGGCAAGAAAGGCAGCTGGACAAAAATTTCTGCGACCATTGCCGTGAGCTTTCTCATGGGCTCTGGGATGTACTCTAGAACTGATTATATCGAAAAGGTTACCGACCACTGCAGTGTGTATCAAGCAGATATCCTTGCACTTGAGGAAGTGGTGAAATGACTAAGATTTAATGTCATTACGACGATTGGCATAAATATCTTCTCAGACAGCCAGGTAGCCATTAAACCCCCGGAGAACGTACAATATTTCTGAATACAAAAACCGTCCTAGACTGTCGCAGATCTCTCAACGAGATGGCTGAACAGTTCAAAATTCACTTGCTCTGGGTGCCGGGCCACAGAGATATCCCAGGGAATTGTAAAGCGGACGAGCTTGCGAGACTAGGAACTGCCTTATACATTCCAGGGATACTGGAATATGTGCGTGTGCTTCTAGCGAAATGTAAGCTAAGTGTTTAGGACCAGGCCCGAAGGGCAACGAATGATAGAAGGTCACAAAGAGGGGGCTGTGAGCATTCCAAAACTATGTGGTTTAATCTGGACTTGTTGAGGAATGCTTTGCTGTCATGAGCTAGAACAGACGTCTCAGTCATTGTGTCCGTCATGACAGGTCACTGTCTAATCGGAAAACATGCTGACAGACTGTAGGTTGCCAGCAACGACTTTTGCAGAAGCTGTGAGCTGCGAAGAAGAAGAGACTATAGAACACATTCTGTGTGTGTGTCCCGCATTAGCAGTTGGAAGGAGTTCCACTCTAGGTTCTCCGTTCTTTGAGAACATGTCTGATTAAGCGGATGTGAACATTCGCAAGTTATTGGGCTTTTTAAAGCGATCTGAATGGTTCAACGGTAGGAACTAGAAGGCATCTTCCTTCTTCGGTTCCTGTGGTATCACAATGGACAAAAACGTATAAGTGAGTCTAATGGCAGACTGCCACCTAAACCTAACCTAACCTAACGCTAAATGACACTGTCAAACAAACGGTACAAGTTCTTGCAATTTTGCAATAAAATCGGCAAATTAACCGCTTCACCGATTTAGTCACACTATTTATGCCCTTAAAGCGAATATCCGCAAATCCATTTTATTGGGAAAATACCCAATAAATACCTTTTTATACCCTCCACCATAGGATGGGGATATACTAATTTCGTCGTTCTGTGTGTAACTACTCGAAATATTCGTCTGAGACCCTATAAAGTATATATATTCTTGATCGTCGAGACATTTTATGTCGATCTAGCCATGTCCGTCCGTCTGTCCGTCCGTCCGTCCGTCTGTCTGTCGAAAGCACGCTAACTTCCGAAGGAGTAAAGCTAGCCGCTTGAAATTTTGCACAAATACTTTTTATTAGTGTAGGTCGGTTGGTATTGTAAATGGACCATATCGGTCCATGTTTTGATATATTGTAGCTGCCATATAAACCGATCTTGGGTCTTGACTTCCTGAGCCTCTAGAGGGCGCAATTCTCATCCGATTTGAATGAAATTTTGCACATAGTGTTTTAGTATCACTTCTAACAACTGTGCTAATTATGGTTCAAATCAGTCCATAGCCTGGTATAGCTGTCATATAAACCGATCTTGGGTCTTGACTTCTTGAGCCCCTAGAGTACGCAATTCTTATCCGAATAGAATGAAATTTTGCACCATGTGTTTTGTTATGATATGCAACAAACGGTGCCAAGTATGGTTCAAATCGGTTCATAAACTGATATAGCTGCCATATAAACCGATCTTGGGTCTTGACTTCTTGAGCCTCTGGAGGTCGCAATTATTATCCGATTCGCCTGAAATTTTGTACGACGGATCCTCTCATGACCATCAACATACGTGTTTATTGTGGTCTGAATCGGTCTATAGCCCGATACAGCTCCCACATGAATCGATCTCTCTATTTTACTTCTTGAGCCCCCAAAGGGCGCAGTTCTTTTTCGAATTGGCGGACATTTTACACAGGTCTCCAACATGTAATTTAATTGCGGTCCAAACCGGACCATATCTTGATATCGCTCTAATAGCAGAGCAAATCTTTTCTTATATCCTTTTTTGCCTAAGAAGAGATGCCGGGAAAAGAACTCGACAAATGCGATCCATGGTGGAGGGTATATAAGATTCGGCCCGGCCGAACTTAGCACGCTTTTACTTGTTTGGTATTTATTTGGGCATTTATAATTTTGCAGATATCTTGGGTTTAAAAACATTTCCAAACAATTTTTGATAATTTAGTATTCTTCGTATATAAACCTGACCTTCTGATCTCATTGGAGTGAGTTCTAGCAGACCCCTACCCATTTCTGTGAAATGTGGTTCAGAGCGGACTATATTAATATATTACATACAGCTGCCCTGTAGACCGGCCCTCCGATCTGCCGATATAGGGTATTGGGGCGAAAAAAGATCCATTTATTACCTGAATTCGATAAAATTTGGCACAATTTTGTGTTCTTGTAAACCCTACCCCTTCCTGTCAAATGTGGTCCAGATCGGACCATATTTGGATATAGCTGCCAGGTAGACCGATCTCCCGATATAGAGTATTGAGCCCATAAAAGGAACATTTTCCAACCGATTTTGGTGAAATTTGAAACGGTGAGTTTTCTATATAGCGGCTATAAATACCCAAAATTCGATTTTATTAGATCAGAAGGTCAGGTTTATATACAAAGAATATGAAATTATCAACAATTGTTTGGAAAATGTTTTCATAACCAAGATATCTGCAAAATTATAAATACCGTTAGGGTATAAATGGGTAAATACCAGGGTATTTTCCTAATTTACCATGTAAATACCTTTTGGGTATTTACCCATCGCCCATCTCTTCTGATAGATTTTTATTTTACTTCAAAGATGAATGTCAAATTATTATTTTTGAAAAATTCTCTTTTTTATACCCACCACCGAAGGTTGGAGGACTTTTCATTTTGTCATTCCACACATCGAAATATCCATTTGCGGTCTAAAACGGTTTAGCCATGTCCGTCCGTCCGTCTGTCTGTTGAAATCACGCTACAATCTTTAAAAATAGGACATTGAGCTGAAAATTTGCACAGATTCTTTTCTTGTCCGGACTATATCTTGATATAGCCCCCACATGGACCGATCTGCTGATTTTAAGTCTTCGTCCCATTATAACCACATTTATTATCCGATTTCGCTGAAATTTGGGACATTGAGTTGGGTTGGGCCATTCGAAATCCTTCTTTAATTTGGCCCAGATCTATTCAGATTTGGACATAGTTGCCATATACACCGATTTTCCGATTTAAGGCTTGGCGCATTTTTGTCCGATTTTGCTGAAATTTGGGACTGTAAGCAGATTTGGATATAGCTGCCCTATAGACCAATCTCTCGATTTAAGATCTTAGGCCCAGAAATGTGGCATTTTTGTAGGATTTGCTGAAATTTGGGACAGTGAGTTATGTTAGGCCAGTCCACATTCTTGTTTAATTTCGCCCAGATCGGTCCAAACTTGGATTTAGCTACCGTATAGACCTATCTCTTGATTTAAGGTTTTAGACCCATAAAAGGCGCACTTATTGCCCGATTTCGCTGAAATTCGGTAGAGCGTGTTGTATTGGGCCCCTCGTCATCCGTGTTTGTTTTGACTTAGATCGGTCCAGATTTACATATAGCTGCCATATAGACCGATTTCTCGATTTAAGTTCTTGGACTCTTGCCGAGTTCTTTTCCCGGTATCTCTTTTTAGGCCAACAAAGAATGAAAGCAAATAATTACTATGCTATTGGAGCTATATCAAATTATGGTCCGATTCGGACCATAGTAGAAGTCATTGTGTGAGATTTCAGCCAATTCGAATAAGAACTGCGCCTTTTAGGAGCTCAAGACGTAAAATTGGGAGATCGGTTTATATGAGTGCTGTTTCAGGCTATAGGCCGATTCAGACCATATTTGACACGCATGTTAAAGGACATGGGAGAAACCGTTGTACAAACCGTTGTACAAATTTTAGCCAAATCGGATAATAATTGCGCCCTCTAGACGCTCAAGAAGTCTTGATCCCAGATCGGTTTTTATGACAGCTATATCAGCTTATGAACCGATTTGAACCATACCTAGTACAGTTTTTGGAAGTCATAACAAAACACGTCTCGCAAAATTTCAGACACATCGGATAGGAATTGCACCCTCTAGAGGCTCAAGAATTGGAAACCCCAGATCGTTTTATATGACATCGTTTTGTAGGGTCTTAGACGAATATTTCGAGGAGTTCCAAACAGAATAACGAAATTAGTATACCCCCATCCTATGGTGGAGGGTATAAAAAGTAACATTAAAGACGCTTCTATTTGTAAGGCTATTTTGCGTCTCTAACTAAGGTACACCGTTGTCTAGTCCCAAAGTCACTTCACGTCATTTTTGTCCTTAATGACAAGACGCAAAGTTAAGGATTTATTGACCTACATTTAAAATAAACAAGTAAAAGCGTGCTAAGTTCGGCCGGACCGAATCTTGGGAAACAACAAACATGGATTCTGCTAAAATATGGGAGCTATATCTGGTTATTGACCGAATTGGACCGTACCTTGCTCAGTTGTTGAGAGTCATAACAGAACACTGTATATATTATATGGGAGCTATATCAGGTTATAGACTGACTTGGACCGTACTAGGCACGGCTGTTGAAAGTCATAACAAAATACTAAACGCAAATTTTCCGCCAAAATTGCGGCTTCCAGGGCTCAAGAAGTCAAATCGGGAGATCGGTTTATATGGGAGCTACATCAGGTTATAAACCGATTCAGGTCGTAATTGTCACACATGTTACGAGTCATAACAGAACACCACATGCAAAATGTCAGTCAAATCGGACAAAAATTGCGGCTTCCAAATCTAAACCGATATGGCCCATTTGCAATCCCCAATGACCTACATCAATATAAAGTATCTGTGCAAAATTTCAAACGGCTAGCTTTTCGACCGCTATCGTTATTTTGACAGATGGGCGGACGGACGGTCGGACATGGCTAGATCGATTCAGAATATCGAGACGATGAAGAATATATATTCTTATTTTATGTTTTAGTGAGTACACATATACATATATTGGAAATGAATATGTCCTTTATTAGAAATTGGACTATTATATACAGACAGAAATGAAACGAATATATATATATATTGGGTTGCCCAAAAAGTAATTGCGGATTTTTCATATAGTCGGCGTTGACAAATTTTTTTACAGCTTGTGTGTGACTCTGTAATTGCATTCTTTCTTCTGTCAGTTATCAGCTGTTACTTTTAGCTTGCTTTAGAAAAAAAGTTTAAAAAAAGTATATTTGATTAAAGTTCATTCTAGGTTTTATTAAAAATGCATTTACTTTCTTTTAAAATCCGCAATTACTTTTTGGGCAACCCAATATATATATATATTTATATATATATATATATTGGAGGCCACCGTAGCGATGATATTGTATGTTAAAAACAATCATCGTGGTTTGTTAACCGTATTGAAATAACGAACGTAATGTAGACAACTTCCCTACTGCGGCATAAGTGCCCAAATATTCGACTCTATTACCTTGCAAAAAGCCTCTTACTACTAGCCTGGCATCGTACTAGCTCAAGTTATCGTTTTTATTCTCTTTTACACGGAATACCCATTTCGATTTCATTACCATCACATTTTTTTCTTTTCGCTTTTACTACCTCGCAATTGCTTACATCCAAAAATTTCTAAAATTTCGAGTCAGGATACATTGAAGTTACCTATTCTTCATTCTCTTTAACCGATAAGTGCATAAAGCCCCTAACACAATTTATTAAAATAATTTGTTTTTTTTTTAAATTAAATTATTATCAATAAGAGATTCTAAAAAATATCTTCTTATATATAAAAATCAATTTGTGTTTGTTTGTATGTTTGTGTGTTCCTTATACAATAGAATCAGAAACGGCAGAACCGATTTTTTTGAAAATTTTCCAGATGGTGCATAATCGTCCAGTGGTGAAAATAGGGTACTAAATTTTTTTGATATCTAAAGGGGGGCGGACCCTCCCCCTTACCCTACTTTTCAAGAAGTCAAGACCCAAGATCGGTTTATATGGCAGCTATATCAAAATATGGACCGATATGGCCCATTTACAATACCAACCGACCTACACTAATAAGAAGTATTTGTGCAAAATTTCAAGCGGCGAGCTTTACTCCTTCGGAAGTTAGCGTGCTTTCGACAGACAGACGGACGGACGGACGGACAGACGGACGGACGGACGGACGGACAGACGGACGGACATGGCTAGATCGACATAAAATGTCACGACGATCAAGAATATATATACAGAATGACGAAATTAGTATACCCCCCATCTTATGGTGGAGGGTATAAAAATAATAATGGACCCAATACACCATTAATTTAAAGTCAGTTTTCATTGCTTTTATTTACCTGTCAGCCGTGCTTTCAGATGAGTTTCAAATTTTTAAACCGGAACTTTAAAGTTGAAACTTGATCAAAATTGTATGACAAAACGTCTGTTAAAACGGACGTATGCCCTAATGGGTTAAATTTGTCAAAAACTTGGATATATGTACCAAACGTTTCACAGTGGCAGAAAATCGAAAAAAAGATAGTAATAAATATTCCGTGTGAGAACGGGTTGAGATATCTCATTGAAATTTGGAAAGGTTAGAGCTGAGGTTAGGGTTAGGTTTGGGTGAAAAGAGGGTGCAGATATTAATCCGCCCCATGTCACTATGGACATACACATAAGCCAGTAATCGGCTTGTTGTACGCTCTAGAAACCTATAAAGAAACCTCTAAAAAGAAAATTTTAAGTTAGGAATTCCGTGCTACTTACAAAATCCTTAAATGTTTCAATACCATTCCCCTAAGTTGGTTCATGTCTGGTATTGTGTCTCCACCTAAGTGTCGGTATCTGTTAGACGCGAAAGCCGGGCAATGACAAAGGAAATGCTCCATCGTCTCATCATAAGCTTCCTCGCATGCCCTACACATGCTATTACTTGCTGCACCGATTTTTCATAAGTGAGCTCGTAGTCCTATGTGTCCCGTTATGATACCAATAGCTATACTGACCACCTTCTTACTTCCTTTGAATAATAGCCTCGCCTTCTCATTATCTGGATCCCCCATAGGATTTTCACCGTCCTTCCGACCGTTTCGCTGTTCCACAATGTTACATGCGCATTCGTCGCCCAATCCCTTAACTCGCACTGCATCGACCTTAAAGGCTTCGGGTTAACCAAGTTTATGGCCTGGCACCCAAACGATGCGGATTTTCCCATCCTCAGAGAAGGCGTTAATATCCTTCTTGCACTGCAAGACTGTTCGTGACCTTACCGTCCTGGTTGTTATTGCCCTTATGGCAATTTTACTGTCTGTAAAGATGTTCACACTCGACGTTCTCGCGTAAGCACCACACCACTTCACGCATTCCGTGATCGCTCGGATCTCCGTCTGCAGGACCGTATTATTGTCAGGCAGTATAAAATAGATGTCAATCCCTGGGTTCTCAATGAAGACCTCCAGGCCCACTCTGTCCTCTAGCTTTGATCCATCCGTGTAACATGATTTCTAGATGGATATACTCAATCAAAGACTGTGCAGATGGCAGCAGTACCTCGCACTCGACTTCAAGGTTCATCTCAGGTATCTGATCGGAAACCTCTTTCCTTCCTTCCAGGTTTCCAGGCTGCCTCACACTTAATCTGTATGTCAATGGATTGGATATATAAAATAGTCTCCAGTGCCCTAGTGGGCGTGGTTCTCATCACTCCGCCTATGCTAAAAAACATGTTCTCTGAACCAGTTATGAGGTCTTACCGTTGCACTTTCTCTCCATAGCAGTCCATCAAACTACTGAGGCATAAGTAAGTATTAGTCTAATCACGCTCCTGTAGAGCCAGTGGGCTATCCTCGGATTCAGACCCTATTTCGAGCCTACGGCCCATCTACATAGTGCCCAACGTCTGTGAGCCTTTTCAGTGCGCTCCTGAATGTGACACTTCCAGTCCAATTTCATGTCCAAGATCACACCTAAATATTTGATCTTGTCAGATATCGAAATCGCCTTATTGAGGAAACGTGGTGCGTTAAATTGGCCCACCTTCGTCTTCCTCGTGGACAGGTATATTTATGCCATGGAACACACAAATTATCCACCTGTTCCTTAGCATAGGATTTATCCAGTCACTAAGGACAGGGTTCACGTGATACTGGTCTAAGGATTGGATCGGTGTGTCGGTCCGCACTTTCTTAAAAGCCCCTCGATGTCAATGCATTCCTCCAGTGTGTACGTTTTGGCATCGAAGCATTCTTCCATTTTATGCACAACCTCGTGCAGGGGAGTCTCCACCGACCTTCCCTTGACATAGGCATGCTGCTTGTATTTGAGCAGTTCGCTGGAAGTCATACTCTTTATCATGGTGTCTACTATAAGGTCCATGGTTTTGAGTATAAAGGATGTAAGGCTTATGGGTCTGTAGGCCTTTGGTGTCGCATAACTTGCTTTGCCGAGCTTGGGTATAAATACCACCGTTGCCTCCTGCCAGGCTTTCGGAGTATATGCAAGTCCTAGGCACGCTGTGAAAATTTTGGCCAGATAAGGCGCCAAATAGTCAGCCTGTTTCTGTAGTAACGCCGCAAATATTTCATCATGTCCAGGTTACTTAAATGATTTGAAGCTCTTCAAGGTTTCCGTTACCATAAATTCCGTTATGATAAACCTTCGATCAACGTCATTATTCGAAGATTCCGAAGTCTCCGTGAGTCCCTTCGTGTCCTGTGGAAAATCGGTTTTCATCAAAAGCCTTAACATGTCCTCCGTTGTGTCTGCTCTCACTCCCATATCGTCTACTAAAGTGTCAGTTTGGAAATGGGTTTTTGAGAGAAACTTGTTTATCTTGGCGGAGTCATTAACGCGTCAATCTACCTGTTCGCAGAAAAGCTTTCAGGAGGAACGTTTTGCCGCTCTGGTAATCTTATTGTATTCCTTGAGTCGTGTGTAACACACATCCCAATAAATTTCCGTTTTTTTATGACGTGCTCTGTTAAAAAGTCTGCGGACCTCTTTCCCAATATTGCGAATCTCCCCGGTCATCAAGGGTTTTTCTTTGGCTGATTTCCGTTTACCTTGTGAGATATCGAAATCGTTTTATTGAGGAAACGTGGTGCGCTAAACTGGCCCACCTTTGTTTTCCTCG
Organism: Stomoxys calcitrans; assembly: GCF_963082655.1. Taxonomy (NCBI): domain Eukaryota; kingdom Metazoa; phylum Arthropoda; class Insecta; order Diptera; family Muscidae; genus Stomoxys; species Stomoxys calcitrans. Next base: position 144,819,092 of record NC_081552.1, on the reverse strand, counting down.
TGAACAGGGAAATTTCAGTCTTCCCTGCGTTAACATTGAGACCTCTGAATCAAGCCCAGTCATATGCCATGCAAGACCCTTTCGGATCCTTACACCTTAGAAGTATTATAACATCGTTTAGCGTACCAGACGGGTTCAAATCCCTCCTCAGTCAGCATCCGTAATACGTCATTTATGGTGGTCACCCATAGAAGTGGCAATTAAATGCCCCCCTGTGGCGTGCCTTGTGCCACTTTCTCCCTTATAAAGGGTGATTTTTTTGAGGTTAGGATTTTCATGCATTAGTATTTGACAGATCACGTGGGATTTCAGACATGGTGTCAAAGAGAAAGATGCTCAGTATGCTTTGACATTTCATCATGACTAGACTTACTAACGAGCAACGCTTGCAAATCATTGAATTTTATTACCAAAATCAGTGTTCGGTTCGAAATGTGTTCATTCACCGTAACGTTGCGTCCAACAGCATCTTTGAAAAAATACGGTCCAATGATTCCACCAGCGTACAAACCACACCAAACAGTGCATTTTTCGGGATGCATGGGCAGTTCTTGAACGGCTTCTGGTTGCTCTTCACTCCAAATGCGGCAATTTTGCTTATTTACGTAGCCATTCAACCAGAAATGAGCCTCATCGCTGAACAAAATTTGTCGATTCACTGAAAATGATTTCACTGAAAATGATTTGCAAGCGTTGCTCGTTAGTAAGTCTATTCATGATGAAATGTCAAAGCATACTGAGCATCTTTCTCTTTGACACCATGTCTGAAATCCCACGTGATCTGTCAAATACTAATGCATGAAAATCCTAACCTCAAAAAAATCACCCTTTATTTACGTCATGGGACCCACAATTAATACATCTGTTCCTTAGCCTATGGTTTATCCAGTCTCTTAGGACCTGCTAGAATAAAAATACCACCCTTGCCTCTTTCCAGGCGTTCGGAGTATATACAATTCCTAGGCACTCTGTGAAATAGAGGCCAGATGAAGCACCAGATAGTCGGCCTCCTTCTGTTGTCACGTTCGGACAACGTTCTGTTCCATCAGGTGCGGATGACTTAAATGGTTTGAAGCTCCCCACTGCTTTCTTGACCATAAATTCCGTTATGATAGGTCTTCGATCAACCTCATTATTCCAAGATTCCGGTGTCTCCTTGAGTCCCGTCGTATATTCTCATCAAAAGCCTCAACATGTGCTCCGTCTCTGCTCTCACTCCCATGTCGTCTACTACCGTTTCAGTTTGGACATGGGTTTTTGAGAGAAACTTTCTTATCTAGGCGGCATCATTAACTCTATCGACCTGTTTGCAGAAAAGTTTCCAGGAGGCACGTTTTGCCACCCTGGTAATTTTATTGTATTCCTTGAGCCGGGTAGAGTACACATCCCAGTAAACCTCTGCTGTGTTACGACATGCTCTGTTGTAAAGTCTGAGGACCTCTTTCCAAATATTGCGAATTTCACAGGTCATCCAGTGGTTTTCTTGGGCTGATTTCCTTTCTCTTCGAGAAAGGAAGAACAACTGTCTTCGAAGGACCCCACCAGTGCAGTCGTAATCCTGTTGATATGTTCGTCAATGTTTTCTATGCTTGGACAATCTAAATAACCTTGCCCAAGTCTTCTGCTGAGTAGCCTTCCGAATTTTGTCGAGTTGGTTTTCAACTTATTCCGGAAGCTTATCGGATTCAGCGGTGGCCGTGCTATTCTAAACCTAATGTAGCGATGGTCAGAGAAAGAGTGTTCCAGGGAGACCCTCCAATCCTGAACCTCATCCATTAGCTTTTCCGAACATATCGTCACATCTAATACCTCCTCCCTAATCCTATTAACAGAGATAGCGGTGTTACCAATATTAAGTGTTATTAGGTCGTTAGTATTCAAGAACTCTGCCAGGGATTGGCCCCGCTTATTAGTGTTGTAGTGCCAACACGACTACCCACGAAATGTGGTGAGAGTTCATATCGCACCCTATTAGTACCTCGTTTCCTGTCTGTTTTGCTTTCCTCACAAGCCGTTGCAGCTCCGACGTGGGTGGCGGTGTCGAACGGCAGATAAAGTGATGCCAGGTATGCTCCACTGTTGCATCCAACGTTAACAACTCTGATAAAAATATATAGTTCAAATTTTATGACAAATAACGCAGGTCCGCTGCCGAGTGCCAGTGTTAGCATAGAATAATGGGTAGTTGATATGTTCCAGTCCAGAAACTTTGTTCCGGGTCGTCCATGGCTCCTGAATTAAGGCAATATGAATCTTGACCTTGCTAATATTCTCCATCAGAGCGTGTGTAGCAGTCTCGCTCCGGTGGAGGTTTATCTGGAATACCTCAATCATTGGTCCTCCAGTAAATGGGCATCTTGGGAGTATTTGGTGATCTCATCGTCTGCTCCCTGTTCTGTAGACTGCAGTGACTTTCCTGTCACTGCACTGCCTGATGTCATGGTTTTAAGATCTTTGCCTAGTCTAGTCTTCCGACTCTTTATAAAGTCGGTAATGGTTCCATCGTCGGGTCCCTGATTGTTAAGCTGTATTGGGTTTCCATTCCCTTTACAGCCTGATGTTTCAATACTAGGATCTTTGCCTGTTAGTAATTGGGCTTCTTGGGAGTAGGTTATAGTACCATCATCGGCTCCCTGTTCGTTGGGTTGCATTGAGTCTCCTGTCGCTGCGCTGCATAATGTTTCAATATTAGGATCTTTACCTATCCCAGTATTCTGAATCTTTAAGTCGGTGACGGGTCCGTCGTTGGGTTCCTGTTTGTTAGGGTGTGTTGGGTCTCTCGCCACTGCACTGCCTGATATTTTAGTATTAGGATCTTTGCTTCTCCTAGTCTTTCCAATATTGAGAGATACCACGATTGTCTCGTTGTCGGCCCCCTGTTTGTTGGGCGGTGTTGAGTCACCTGCCACTGCTCGGCCTGATGTCGCAAAATGAAAATTTCTGCCTATCCTAGTCTTCCCAATCTTGAAAAAAAGAGCTCCCGTAGTACGCCATGCCTTTACTCATAGCCAAACTCTTCACGGAGACTTGATCAATGCCAACCACAAAGAGAGTTCCTTCCTCCTTCTCCTCCCTGTGGAACCTCCACACTTCTCTGCGACCAAACCTTGGTTTTGCTTGCCCAAGATTCCCAACATGCGTTTCGTCGCAAATTGACTGCCCCATCCCTTGATGATGGGGCTGTTTAACAGTATCAATATATTCTGCCGATGCAAAACGCAGCGTAAAGATGTCCCCGGGATGGCTGGCTTGGTTTTCCCAGAGTGCTTGAAAGCGGGAAGCGGTTTTTCTTCTTTAGTATTCCAGCAATGTGATGCTCTTCGGGAGATCTGATTCTTTTTCCAGCTTCCGTAGAAGTGCATGGAATGTCAGTTCTATCCCTTCCAGCATCCTGTACTTTCGCCAGATTACGCTGCCGGTACATACTCCTCTGTCTCGTTCGTGGTGCACCTGATCGCTTTCTCGGTCTGCTTGTGAGCTTAGCAAAGCCATCGCTCACTTCTGCTATCATCCCGATGCCCTCATCTCTCGATTCGGCTGCAATGACTGTTTCATTGACACAGTCGCTGTCTGAATCCGTGTCAGAATCACCACCTTTACTTAAAGGCTAGGGACGAACTGTGCATCCCTCTGGTTTATCCGACTCTTCCTCATTAATCAGTCTGACGAATTGTTGGACGCTTGAAGCATTACTCTTGACTACAGGTGCCAAGGCATCCACACCCATAGGAGGGGAGGACAACACACTACGGTCTAACGCCACCACCGCAGATGTTGAGTCTTTGGAGTCCATTTCTAGCCTTCCTCCAGAAGCCTTGAAATTTCGGGATAGGAAGTACCTATTCCGAGATACGTATATTATTTATTATTTTTATACCCACCACCGAAGGATGGGGGTATATTCATTTTGTCAATCCGTTTGCAACACATCGAAATATCCATTTCCGACCCTATAAAGTATATATATTCTTGATCACCGTAAAAATCTAAGACGATCTAGACATGTCCGTCCGTCTGTCCGTCTGTCTGTTGAAATCACGCTACAGCCTTTAAAAATTGAGATATTGAGCTGAAACTTTGCACAGATTCTTTTTTTGTCCATAAGCAGGTTAAGTTCGAAGATGGGCTATATCGGACTATATCTTGATATAGCCCCCATATAGACCGATCGGCCGATTTAGGGTCATAAAAGCCACTGTTATTATCCGATTTTGCTGAAATTTGGTACAGTGAGTTGTGTTAGGCCACTCGACATCCTTCGTCAATATGGCTCAGATCGGTTCAGATTTGGATATAGCTGCCATATAGACCGATCCTCAAATTTAGGGTCTTAGGCCCATAAAAGCCACATTTATTAGCCCATTTTCCTATGATTTGGGACAGTGAGTTGTGTTAGGCCCTACAACGTCCTTCGTCAATTTGGCTTAGATCGGTTCACATTTGGATATAGCTGCCATATAGACCTATCCTCCGATTTAGGGTTATATGCCCATAAAAGCTACATTTATTATCCGATTTTGCTGAAATTTGGGACAGTGCGTTGTCTTAGGCCCTCCGACGTCCTCTGTGAATTTTGCTCAAATCGGTTCAGATTTAGATATAGCTGCCATATAGACCGATCCTCCGATTTGGGGTCTTAGGCCCATAAAACACGCATTTATTGTCCGATGTCGCCGAAATTTGGGACAGTGAGTTAAGTTAAGCCCCTTAACATGCTTCTGCATTATCGCACTGATCGGTCCCGATTTGTATATAGCTGCCATATAGACCGATCTCTCGGTTTTAAGTTTTGGGGCCATAAAAAGCGCATTTATTGTCGGATGTTGCCGAAATTTGGGACAAAGAGTAAAGTTAAGCCCCTCCACATATTTCTGCTATGGGACATAAGTTATGAGTTTTGCACCGGATTTTGACGAAAGGTGGTTTACATATATAGCCGAGGTGGTGGGTATCCAAAGTTCGGCCCGGCCGAACTTAACGCCTTTTTACTTGTTAAAGAGTAGCATATCAAAAAACCCTTGGAAAGTTAGGTACAAGTGTACTGCTATTTTATACAAACAACAAGTAAAAAGGCGTTAAGTTCGGCCAGGCCGAACTTTGGATACCCACCACCTCGGGTATATATGTCTACCACCTTTCATAAAAATCAGGTGAAAATTGAATACTTTATGTCGCATAACAGTTATATCGAAATATGTTCCGATTTGGACCAAATACTAATAAGTACAAGTCATTGTTCAATTGTGTATAACAAAATATTGGCCTTTTTAGTAGCTATATCTTAAAATAAACCAATCTGAATCATGTACGACGCGGGTGTCGAAGAGCATAACACAAGTCACTGTGTCAAATTTCAGTGAAATCGTATTATAAATGAGCCCCCAACAGTGAGTTGTGTTAGGCCCTTCGACATCCTTCGTCAATTTGGACTTCGTTAATTTGGCCTAGATCGGTTCTTATTTGGATATAGCTGCCACACAGACCGATCTCTAGATTTAAGGTCTTGGACCCATAAAAGGCGCATTTATTATCCAATTTTGCCAAAATTTGGGACAGTAAGTTGCGTTAGGCCCTTCAACGTCCTCTTTCTATTGGTCCAGATCGGTCCAGATTTAGTTATAGCTGCCATATAGACCGATCTCTCGATTTAAAGTCTTGGGCTCATAAAGGCGCACTTTTGTCCGATTGCGCCGAAATTTGGTACGGTGAGTTGTATTAAGGCCTTCGACATCCTTCTTCTATTTGGCCCAGATCGGTTCAGATTTGGATATAGCTGCCATATAGACCGATCTCTCTCTATAAGGTTTTATGCCCATGAAAGGCGCATTTATAATCCGGTTTCGCTCAAATTTGACACAGTGGCTTATGTTAGGCTTTTCGACATCTGTTTCGTATATGGTTCATTTCGGTCTTTATTTGGATATGGTTACCAAAAAGGCCAATATTTTGTTCTCTCAATATCCGTGTCGAATTTGGTCCAAATCTTACCATATTTCCATAAAGCTGCCACGGGGGCATAAATTATGCATTTTCACCGGATTATGACGAAAGGTGATTTACGTATATACTCGAGGTGGTGGGTATCCAAAGTTCGGCCTGGACGAACTTAACGCCTTTTTACTTGTTTTTTTTTTTTTTTTTGAGGAGCGAAATAAAAACACGTCCGCTCCACTCAACGGCTACGGCTACTTTAGAGCTGAGGTGTTATTTGCAAAATTTCAAAGCCCTAGGTAGTCCGGGCGACTTTTGGCAGGCCCCTAAAGTTGGTCACCTCTACATTTCGAAAAATTGTTCGGGCTGCCAAATCTTCATTTATGGTCTGCTTCTCAAAAATCCATACAAAAAAAGTTCGCTTGAGGTGTACAATATCTCCACTGGTTTCGAGGACATTTAAGTTTTGATTTTATTTGTTGAAATGTTGGCCGAGATTGGCTTCGTATTTTGCAATTACGAACTACAATAATACCATTTCAAAACATATGAAAAAGGTGTATATTTTGCATTTTTATACCCACCACCGAAGGATGGGGGTATATTCATTTTGTCATTCCGTTTGCAACACATCGAAATATCCATTTCCGACCCTATAAAGTATATATATTCTTGATCAGCGTAAAAATCTAAGACGATCTAGACATGTCCGTCCGTCTGTCCGTCTGTCTGTTGAAAACACGCTACAGTCTTTAAAAATAGAGATATTGAGCTGAAATTTTGCACAGATTCTTTTTTTGTCGATAAGCAGGTTAAGTTCGAAGATGGGCTATATCGGACTATATCTTGATATAGCCCCCATATAGACAGATCCGCCGATTTAGGGTCTTAGGCCAATAAAAGCCACATTTATTATCCGATTTTGCTAAAATGTTGGACAGTGAGTTGTGTTAGGCCCTTCAACATACTTCGTCAATTTTGCCCAGATCGGTTCAGATTTGGATATAGCTGCCATATAGACGGATCCTCCGATTTAGGGTCTAAGGCCCATAAAAGCCACATTTATTAACCGATTTTGCTGAAATTTTGGACAGTGAGTTGTGTTAGGCCCTTCGACTTCCTCCGTTAATTTGGCCCAGATCGGTTCAGATTTGGATATAGCTGCCATATAGACCGATCCTCCGATTTGGGTTTTTAGGCCCACAAAAGCCACATTTATTATCCGATTTTGATGAAATTCGGGACAGTGAATTGTGTTAGGCCCATCGACATCCTCCGTCAATTTGGCTCAGATCGGTCCAGATTGGGATATAGCTGCCATATAGACCGATCCTCCGATTTATGGTGTTAGGCCCATAAAACCCACATTTATTATCCGATTTTGCTCAAATTTGGGACAATGAGTTGTGTTAGCCCCTTCGACATCTTTCTTTAATTTGGTTCAGATCGGTTCAGATTTGGATATAGCTGCCATATAGACCGATTTCTTGATTTATGGTTTTGGGCCCATAAAATGCTCATTTATTGTCCGATGTCGCCGAAATTTGGGACAGTGAGTTAGATTAAGGGCCTTGACATACTTCTGCAATATCGCGCAGATCGGTCCAGATTTGGATGTAGCTGCCATATAGACCGATATCTCGATTTAAAGTCTTGGCCCCATAAAAGGCGCATTTATTGTCCGATCTCGCCGAAATTTGGGACAGTGCTTTGTATTAGGCTCTTCGACATTTTTATGCAACTTGTCCCAAATCGGTCCAGATTTGGATATAGCTGCAATGTAGAGCAATATCTCTATTTAAAGTCTTGGTCCCATAAAAGGCGCATTTATAATCCCATTTTACTGAAGTTTGACACAGTGTCTTACATTAGGCTTTTCGACATCCATGTCGTATATAGTTCAGATCGGTTTATTTTTAGATTTAGCTAGTATACTTATTAGTATTTGGTTCAAATCGGAACCTATTTTGATATAACTGATATGGGACATAAGGTATGAAATTTTCATCGAATTTTGATGAATGGTGGTTTACCAATGGTGGTTACCCGAGGTGGTGGGTATCCAAAGTTCGGCCCGGCCGAACTTAACGCCTTTTTACTTGTTTTTTTTTTTTTTTGGTAAAGAAAAGTATTTTCAATTATTAGTCTTTTAGACTTGTGTGGTGTCCACCGTTATCACGGGAAGCTTAGCTGAAAGCTACCAAATGCATCCATAGGTTGCGGATTGTGGAAAGCTCTGTTTTTATGCAGAGTAACTGCCAATGCGGCCGCGGGCAGCCAGCGATTTTCGAGAGAAAGTCTCAAGTGAGGAGTCAGGTGGCTGGCGCTTAATTAAATACTAAGTGCCAATGATACTCGAGATGAGAAGGCGAGTTATTGGCGCCTTCAGGGGCGACTGGAGGCGAGCGTTGGATCTTGGAGCAAGCTGCTCGCGACAACGAGGGATACATATACCATCCCACAAAACCCATACGCCCTCGGAAAACTATAACAATCACTATGAGCAACAAGGGAATAGAAATAACGGACCCCCTAACGTTGTCGACCCACGCAAACGAAAAAAGAACCATGGTTTGCTGATCTGCATCTGGAATGTCCGCAATCTCTATAGAGAAGGTGCAGTATACGCGCTGGCGGATGTATTAAACAAGAACAAGGCAGATATAAACGCCTTACAGGAAGTGCGGTGGACTGGGAATGGCGTCACTCGAACTATACTATAGCTGTCATAATACGAAGCATGAATTTGGCTGTGGATTTGTGGTTGGTCGGAGACTGAAAAACCTTGTCTCGAGCTTTACTCCAGTGGATGAGAGGCTAGCCATAATCCGCAAAAATGCAAATATTGCCCATGAACATTCCACTAAGACACAGGGGCTAACTTCTCACATATCAATGAGTGCAGTCCGATTCAAGTTTAAGCACAACGATAAGGGGCCTCCTTTTTATAGCCGAGTCCTAACGGCGTGCCGCAATGTGACACCTTTTTGGAGAGAAGTTTTACATGGCATAGTACCTCACATATGTTGCTGGCATTAGGAGGGGAAAACCACCGCTGAACATTTTTTTCTGATGGTCTCGCCAAGATTCGAACCCAGGCGTTTACCGTCATAGGCGGACATGCTAACCTTTGCGCTACGGTGGTCTCCACAATCCGCATAAAAGCCAAATTCTTCAATATCCGCCTTATTTGTGCCCATGCTCCGACTGAAGAAAAGGACGAGCAGACCAAGGATATTTTCTACGAGCTTCTAGAAAGAAATTATAATCGCTACCTGCCCATGACATTGTTATCGTTCTGTGAAGATAAGGAAGGAAGATATCTTTGGTCCAACATTCGGAAAGTTTAGATACACGAGACAACGTCCGATTGAGTTAAGCCTAATAGATTTCGCCGCGGCAAAAAACATGTAGTTAGCAGCACTAGATTTCAACATAAAAAATATTCACAAAGCCACATGGCTATCACCCGATCAAAACACCAGGAACCAAATTGATCACGTTATGATAGATGGAATGCATTCGTTCGATCGATCCGTGGAGCGAATATAGATTCGGATCATAACATTGTGGCAGAGAGAGAGTGTAGAGAGAAACGTACGATCTGACACTGCACGGAAGATAGACATTGAAAAACTGCAAACACAACAGATAACAACGGCATATTTCATTCGACTGACCCAACTGCTTGATGAAAGCACACCTTGTTCAGATGATATAATGGCGCAGTGGCAAACCATTGTTCATTCCATGGAAAATGATGCGAAATCCGTAATTGGGTACCAAGGGTACAAGACAAGGCATGCCACTCGCCTATGCCGATGGCATCGATATCATAGGTCGGTCATCGGAAGTTGTAACTGCAGCCTTTGCAAGAGTCGAGAGGGAATCAGTGAAAATTCGTCTGGCAGTAAATGGAGATAAGGTAAAATGGATGGTATCAACTCCGAAAACGCCCTGCACAACCGATCCGATAAAAAAAATGGAGAAAGTTGGGAACCACAACTTTGAGATAGTCAGCATTCTATCTACCCTGGCACCGCCTTAACCGAAACGAATGACACCAGTTTGAAATAAAGCGAAGAATAAAATTGGCAAACAGATACTACTTTGGACTCAGAAAGAAGTTTAGAAACAAGGCCACCTCTCGACAGATGAAGATTACACTATACAGGACACTGATACTACCCGTGTTGTCATATGATTCTGAGGCATGGGTACTTGAAAAAGCAGACGAGGCAGTGCTTGGAGTGTTTTAGAGAAAGATGATTCGTAAAATTTATGAACCAGTTTGCGTTAGTGGAGAATATAGTCATCGTATGAACCACGAGCTGTATGACGACGATAGCATAGTTAAACGCATCAAAATACAACGGCTGCGTTGGCTAGGTCATATTGTCAGAATGGATGAAGAAGCTCCAGCAAAGAAGTCTTTTGAAGGCAAACACGGTGGTACAAGCAAACCGGGACGACCAAAAGCCCGATGGAAGATCAAGTTGTAGGAGACACCTCGAAACTTGGTGTCAGAGATTATAAAATGAGCTCAGAAATTCGATGCGATGAGAATGCTGTTCTACGTTCGGCTAATGGAACAAATGTTCTGTCATAGCCAATTAAAGTACAGTAAGTCCTTATTGAAAAAAACATGCTTAATATTTAATTTGTACTTTTTATGCCCACCACTGAAGGATGGGGGTATATTCATTTTGCCATTCCGTTTGCAACACATAGAAATATTCATTTCCGACCCTATAAAGTATATATTCTTGATCAGCGTAAAAATCTAAGACGATCTAGCCATGTCCGTCCGTCTATCTGTTGAAATCGCGATACAATCTATAAAAACAGAGATATTGAGCTGAACTGTTGCACAGATTCTTTTTTTGCGAAGAATCTGTGCAACAGTTAGGTTAAGTTCGAAGATGGGCTATATTGGACTATATCTTGATATAGCCCCCATATAGACCGATTCGCCGACTTAGGTTCTTAGGCCCATAAAAACATATTTCTTATCTGATTTAGCTGAAATTTGGGACAGTGAGGTGGGGTAGGCCCTCCGACATTCTTCTTAAATTTGGCCCAGATCGGTCCAGATTTGGGTATAACTGTCATATAGACCGATCCGCCGATTTGGGGTCTTAGGCACATAAAAGCCACATTTATTATCCGATTTTGTTGAAATTAGGGACAGAGAGTTGTGTTAGACCACTCGATATCCTTCTTCAATTTGACCCAGATCGGTCCAGATTTGGATATAGCTGCCATATAGACCGATCTCTCGATTTAAGGTTTTGGGCCCATAAAAGGCGCATTTATAGTCCGATGTCACCGAAATTTGGACAGGGAGTTAAGTTATGACCCTCGACATATTTCTGTAATTTGGCCTAGATCGATCAAGATTTGCATATAGCTGCCATATAGACCAATCTCTCGATTTAAGGTTTTGGGCCAATAAAAAGCGCATGTATTGTCCATTGTCGCCGAAATTTGGGACAGGGGGTTTCGTTAGGCCCTTCGACATCCTCCTTCAATTTAGCCCAGATTGGTCCAGGTTTGAATATAGATGCCATATAGACCGATTTAAGGTTTTGGGGCTATAAAAATCGCATATATTGTCCGAAATTTGGGACAGTGAGTTGTGTGAGGCTCTTCGCCATTTTTCTGCAACTTGACCCAAATCGGTTCAGATTTGGATATAGCCGCCATATAGACCAATATCTCGATTAAAAATTATGGCCCCAGAAAAGGCGCGTAATAATCACTGAAATGTGACACAGTGACTTATTTCAGGCTTTTCGACATCCGTGTGATGTATGGTTCAGATCGGTTTACTTCTAGATATAGCTACTTAAAAGACCAATATATTATTATACGCAAATGAACAATGACTTGTACTTATAAGTATTTGGTCCAAATTGGAACATATTTCGATATAGCTGCTATGGGGCATAAGGTATGCGTTTTTCACCGGATTAAGATGAAAGGTGGTTTACATATATACCCGAGGTGGTGGGTATCCAAAGTTTGGCCCGGCCGAACTTAACGCCTTTTTACTTATTTGTTTGTTAAAATAGTATATTGTAGATGATTTTTGAGTGAAATTTTAACAAGATATGCCAACTTATACATGCGCCATATGCACTTCAATATAGGAAATTTTTTTTTAAAGAATTGGAAAAACCCCTCGAATTAAAATTTTCCAAAACTAGATCCTTCAATTGGACATTTATTTGTTTACTCCATATGTCCCCTAAACTCATGCAAAACTTATTTTGCCCCTAACAATATTTGCAGCCTTCATATCAAATTTACTGAAAAATGCCGTCCTTGCCCGTAAGGGGTATTTTAGGAATTTATGTAAAAAAATCGGGCAGAATTTATTTTTTGTTTTTTTTAAATACGCTTTTATCTTCTAAATTCAAAGAGAATTGCTGTGATATATTTATTCTTTTTTTCGAATTTTTTCAATCTCTATCAGAAAATTTACGTTTTTCCCGTCTTTTGAAAATCGGCCCACAAAAAATGAAGATTTGGCAGCCCAAACAATTTTTCGAAATGCCGAGGTGACCAACTTTAGGGTCCCGCCATAGCCGCCAGACCGCCTAGGGCCTTGAAGTTTTTCACACAAGCTAACTTCTCAGTTCAAACTCCAAAGCGATATCTCTACGCGTTCTCACACGGCATATTTTTTGCTATTTTTTTTTATTTTCTCCCACTGTGCGTTTGTGTTACAATCTGGATTCTCTTCTGCTTGAAGTCCAAACAATTGTTACAGAAATTACCTGCACTTTAATTATAAGAATTTTATATTCTTGTTGTGTGGGTGTATATAAATAAATTACAAATTACAACCTAATACAGTATTTCTTCGCAATTTAAGTAATACAAGCTGCCTAGAAGATAAGCAGTAGCAAGTTTCATTACCTTTTACAATCATGATACTGTGAGCATCATGATACTCCGCATGCCTATTAATTGCCCAGGCCATCGGTCTTCTCCGGCAAACCAATACACCATTAAAGAGACTCTCAGGTTTATTGAGAGGCTTGGTGAGAATGATCTTAAAACTCTCACCCAAAGGCACCACGTCTAGATTCGGAAATGGCGCCACAGTCAGAAAAAAAGCTGTGGTCACCCGAAGGCCATCCCATGCCCAAAAGCGTTAAAGCGAACTATAGTAATATGAGTCCAGGACCTTTGCTAATATCGCTAAGAATTATTAGAGTGGACTGTCATATGTATACTCCGATGTCCTTGCGGAATTGCCTGCGCCTCCTCCAGTTTGTTGTTGTATCGTTGCGCTCCAAAAAAGATTGGCGAGACCTGGCCAGGCGCAGCACTGGATTATGTTAAGAAGCAAGATATTCCTTTTCGACCAATGGCACAAGCTTGGACCCCAAGGATTCCCTCAGATCCTGAATCCATTCATATCATACCATAATTCAAAACTTTCAACCACTGACTAAAATATTGGTAGATTAGATGAGGCTGATGGCGGCCGGGACATGCAGTATTCGTTATAAACTCCGTTTCAACAACTCTGAAGGAGTTATACCCTACGAATTCAATAAGTTGAAACTGAAGGTGTACTAAAAAAAAAGGACGTAACTCAAAAGGTACTTCAACAGCAGCAACTAGTGGATAAATCGTCCACACAGCAAGTATCCAGTGTCCTGAGGTAGAGTGGTACTTTTGCTTTCTCAACTGTCCCTGAATGCGTAAGGAAACTTATCATAACAATATCGAACGAATCTTGACAGGATGAACTCCTGACAAACGAGGCTAACGCAAGGCTGAGCCAAGAAAATATATTTCTTGACATAGAAGGTGCTTTCAATAATGTAAAACAAACGTCAATAATGAAGAAGCTGGAGTTTCTAGGCATCAACAATAACGTAATAAAGTTTTCTAATAACTTACTAACTAAAAGATGCATTACGGCAGGCTTGGGATCTGTAGATCTGAAAATATGGGCCAGCACAGGAACACCTAATTTACTTTGGAATGTAGCCATTAACAACATATTATTGTCTCTGGAAGAAAAAGGTGTAAAAGTGGTCGCTTATACTGATGACCTTGCGATATTGCGATCGCAGAGGAAGAGCTGCTTGATTCAGGCTGCTATGAGAATTTCTGACACGAGTTCTCCATCAAGATCTTAAATTTTATCGCTACAAAGTGGCTGTAATGCAAAAATTAACTGAACGCGATTTTGTTGCCCCCCAAAATGCATGTGAAATGCTGATTGACAACCTGCCTGAAGACGAGGTAGTTTTTTTTCCATTTCCAACATACCAATTGATATGCTGCAAAGAGTAAATACGAATTTCAAAAACCCACCTAATCAGTGTATGCGAAATAGGGGTTGTCATTTACAGGACGTCAATTTCAAGACTGCATGAAAAAATTGGGATATTGTATTCTCAAATAAAAACGAGTAAAAAGGCATTATTTTCGGACGGGTCGAAGTTTGGATACCCACCACCTCGGGTATATTTGAAAACCCCCTTTCGGCACAATCTGGTGAAAATTGGATAACTTATGCACCCAAATTCGACACGGATATTAAGTGGGTTAATTAATTATGTAGAATTATATATTTCAAATTTCAACAAAATCGGGTAATAAATAAAGCCTTTATGAGATTCAGACTCTTAATCGGCATATCGGTCTATATGACAACTATATCTAAATACGGTCCGATCTTTACCATATTTAGGTCGAATAGCGGGTGGCCCAAAACTACTTACTGTTTCAAATTTCAGGGAAATCGGATAAAATATTAGTCTTTTATTCCCTTCAGACCCTTTATCGGGATATCGGTCTGTATGGCAGCTATATTTTAATATAGTCCGATGCGAACCATATTTGAGGCGGATGTCGGGAGAACTAAGACTACCCACTGTTTCAAATTTCAGCGAAATCGGGTAATAAATGGAGCTTTTATGGGCTTCAGACCCTTTATCGGCAGATCGGTCTATATTGCAGCTATATCTAAATATAGTCCGATCTGAACCACATTTGGGTCCTATATTAGGAGGCAAAAAACTACTCAATGTTTCAAATTTCAGCGAAATCGGTTAAAAAATAAAGGTTTTATGGGCTGTAAACCCTTTATCTGAAGATCGGTCTATATGGCAGCTATACCTAAATATAGTCCGATTTGATCCACATTTAGGCTTAAGATAACCCTCTTTTTAAAATTCAGCGAAATCGGGTAATAAATAAAGCTTTTATGGGCTTCAGACCCCTTATCGGCAGATCGGTATATATGGCAGCTATACATAAATATAGTACGATATAGACCATATTTGGGTCAGATGTCGGTAAGCCTAAAATTACTCACCGTTTCATATTTCAGCGAAATCGAATGAAAAATAAAGCATTTATCGGAAAATCGGTCTATATAGCAGCTATATGCAAATATGGTCCGATTTGGCCCGTTCAACAACTTAACAAGCGTACATCAAAAAGACGCATCTGTGCCAAAATTCATCCCAATATCTCAATTTTTGAAGGCTGTAGAGTGCTTACAACAGACGGACGTGCAGACGGATATACACACGGACATCGTTAGATCGTCTTAGAATTATACGACGATCCGAAATATATATACTTTGTAGGGTCGGAAATTGATATTTCGATGTGTTCCAAACGGAATGACTAAATGAATATACCCCCTATCCTACGGTGGTGGGTATAATAATTCAAACAAGTAAAATGGCATTAAGTTTGGCCGGACCGAACTTTGGATACCCACCACCTCGGGTATATATGTAAACCATCTTTCATGAAAATCTGGTGAAAATTGCATACCTTATGTCCCATAGCAGTTATATCGAAATATGTTCCGATTTGGACCATATACTAATAAGTACAAGTCATTGTTCAATTGTGTATAACAAAATAGTGGTCTTTTTAGTAGCTATATCTAAAAATAAACCGATCTTCGACATTTTCTGCAACTTGGTCCAGATTTGTATATATGTTGACATATATCTCGATTTTATGTCTTAGCACCTAAAAGGCGCATTTATAATCCGATTTCACTGAAATTTGACACAGTGACTTATGTTAGGCTTATCGACATCCGTGTCGTATATGGTTCAGATCGGTTTATTTTTAGATATAGCTACTAAAAAGACCAATATTATGTTATACACAATTGAACAATGGCTTATTCTTATTAGTATTTGGTCCAAATCGGAACATTTTCCAATATAACTGCTACATATAAGCTATATAAGGTATGCAATTTTCACCGGATTTTGATAAAAGGTGGTTTACATATATAACCGAGGTGGTGGGTATCCTAAGTTCGGCCCGGCCGAACTTAACGCCTTTTTACTTGTTTTAAAGAAAGATTTTGATAAATTGCAATAAAATCTTTTCAAACGAAAACATTTCCTTAAAATTTTTCTATAGACAGTTTTGATAAATATTTTTAAAGGAAACATTTTAACCCAGTCAAAATGCATTTACAATAAAAAAAAATATTTTTTCAATATTTTACAACCATTTAGCGAAGAAAGATGGATTTAATTAAATTGACAAAAAATAGCAATAGCATGAATTCTATTTTATTTATTTTTTAATACATAAACCATCTAATGCAACAAGACACTAAAATGGTTTCCAGAAATCTCACTCCTAAGAATTTTGAGAAAAATTGTTGTTGGGTATTTTTGAATGTAAAAAATTGCCGACTTTCGGCAAAGACATGACCTTATATCACGGTACAAATTATTATACCCTCCACCATATGATGGGGGTATACCAATTTCGTCATTCTGTTTGTAACTACTCGAAATATTCGTCTGAGACCCCATAAAATATATATATATTCTTGATCGTCGCGACATTTTATGTCGATCTAGCCATGTCCGTCCGTCTGTCCGTCCGTCCGTCTGTCTGTCGAAAGCACGCTAACTTCCGAAGGAATAAAGCTAGCCTCTTGAAATTTTGCACAAATACTTCTTATTAGCGTGGGTCGGTTGGTATTGTAAATGGGCCATATCGGTCCATGTTTTAATATAGCTGCCATATAAACCGATCTTGGGTCTTGACTTCTTGAGCCTCTAGAGTGCGCAATTCTTATCCGATTGGAATGAAATTTTGCACGACGTGTTTTGCTATGATATCCAACAACTGTGCCAAGTATAGTTCAAATCGGTCCATAACCTGATATAGCTGCCATATAAACCGATCTTGGGTCTTGACTTCTTGAGCCTCTAGCGTGCGCAATTCTTGTCCGATCAGAATGAAATTTTGCACGACGTGTTTTGTTATGATATCCAACACCTGTGCCAAGTATGGTTCAAATCGGTTTATAACCTGATATAGCTGCCATATAAACCGATCTTGGGTCTTGACTTCTTGAGCCTCTAGAGTGCGCAATTCTTATCCGATTGAAATGAAATTTTGCACGACGTGTTTTGTTGTTATATCCAACAACTGTGCCAAGTATGGTTCAAATCGGTCCATAACCTTATATAGCTGCCATATAATCCGATCTTGGGTCTTGATTTCTTGAGCCTCTAGAGGGCGCAATTCTTATCCGATTAGAATGGAATTTCGCACGACTTGTTTTGTTTCGATACCCAACAACTGTGCCCAGTATGGTTCAAATCGGTCCATAACCTGATATATCTGCCATATAAACCGATCTTGGGTCTTGACTTCTTGAGCCTCTAGAGGGCACGATTCTTATCCGATTTGAATGAATTTTTGCACGAAGTATTTCGTTATGATATCCAACAAATGTGCCAAGTATAATTGAAATCGGCCCATAACCTGATATTGCTGTCATATAAACAGATCTGGGGATTTGACTTCTTGAGCTTCTAGAGGGCGCAATTCCTATCCGATTTGGCTAAAATTTTGCATGACGTATTTTATTTTTACTTTCAACAACTGTTAAAATAAGGTTCAAATCGGTTCATAACCTGATACAGCTGCCATATAAACCGATCTGGGATCTTGACTTCTTGACCCCTAGAGGTCGCAATTATTATCCGATATGCCTGAAATTTTGTACGATGGATCCTCTCATGACCATCAACAAACGTGTTTATTATGGTCTGAATCTATATATAGCCCGATACAGATCCCATATAAATCGTTCTCTCTATTTTACTTTGTGAGCCCCAATGGTCCGAACCGGACCATATCTTGATATCGTTTTAATAGCAGAGCAACTCTTTTCTTATATCCTTTTTTGCCTAAGAAGAAATGCCGGGAAAAGAACTCGACAAATGCGATCCATGGTGGAGGGTATATAAGATTCGGCCCGGCCGAACTTAGCACGCTTTTACTTGTTTTTTAATAGTTTTAGCCGTCCACTTTACGCTAATCCAAATTTTATTAGAATACCTGTTTCCTAACTCGAACTGGAACAGCTCCATTCTGGGGTATTTTTCCACCCATTCGTATTAAATGGGTAATTGAAATTGTTTGTAAAGACCGATTTACCTAGATTCATTTACATTTTAAAATAATTAATTCCAACGAAACTATTTCGTTTTTTCCTTGGAATTTCATAATTTACAATACAATATTTAAGGTAGTTGATACGGAGCTCATAGGTAGTTAGGATTGTAATCTATCAGTCAATAGCAAGCAGCATTGATTCTAGTAGAAATTTATTAGTTCTGTAGGCTTTTACCGTAGATTTGAACACAGTTCTAATTATTGATTTTCTTCCAAAAATATCGTTTTTTCAAATAAAAAAAAAATTAATACCCACCTTAAGTAAGGAAATGTCTTAAAATAATATTAGTCGGCAGACTTTTATGTATGAGAACAATTTTCATATTGCACTTACGGTTGTCGCTAGGTCATTTGACATCAATTATTTACTTATTATTATTTATTCATTTACCGAAAAAATTAGTGGGCCACGAAAGAATTAGTGGGCCGAAATCTTTTCGTATTTCTGACTTTTGGTTCTACCATCTTTTCTTATTTAATTATAGCCATATAATTAAATTAATTATAGCCATATAATTTAATTATAGCCATATAAAATTTGCATACAACTATTGCTGAATATAGCCATATTCAGCAATAGTTGTATGCAAATTTTACCGGACATTTTTTCCTTCCAAATCGGATTTTCGATCGAAAAAAATTTCATCAAAAAACTTAAGATGATTCGGCAAAACTATCACTATAAAACTAAGATATTCGCCAAGAATATCGTATCTATCACTAAGATATTCGCGATAAAGTGAGGTATATGTACCAATTTCACCGTAACTGAAGAATTTAGGCAATTTTCTTAGTATGTTTTTACTGAATTTTAAAAAAAAGTTTCTCTGTCACACCCTGAACTTTTGAAAGCTAAACGAGCGACAGCGAAAAGGGCTACCAAAAGTGGTTTAGGCGTATATCCGTGCAAGACAGAAGCTTTCTTTTCACCAGGAGCTACAAGTTACCCACAGTTGCACCTGTCTCCTCGGGAGGAGAGAATGTTCCATTCAATGAAATCGCAACATACATGGGTGTTTTGCTGGACAAGAAATTGAACTTCAAATTCAACATTTTGGAAAGGGCAAGAAAGTCAACTCCTGCCCCATACCCCGACAAGAGAGCCATTGGCAAAAGTTGACCGCGTATCATGCACTGGCTATATACTGCAATTGTCAGACCTATAATGCTATATAGTGTTGTGGTTTGGTGGAGGGCGCTTTAAAATTCAACCTACTGTTCAATACTCAGCCAGATGCACCGCACCCACTTCCACTTCTATAGTCTTCATTTATCAAGTGATCTTCTCAAAATTTTGCACATCGCCTTCTCTTTCTACTACCACAATTTGTTAGGATTTCCATAGGAATCGGTTAAGATTTTAATACAGCTCCCATATATATTTATGTCCCAATTTCCACTTGTAGGTCCTCTGCAAGAGCATATATCAACCGATCTTCAGCCCATTTGGGGTCTTTTGGAGACAGGCGGAATAAACCTGTACTCAATACCTAATACGCTTCGCAACATTCACTGGTAATGTATACAAAAATAGACTGTTGAAACATTTACATTTTAGTATGGCCAAAGCAGAATCGTGGCTGAGCAAAGCAGAATCGTCCATAACTGACTCTCTTATTATACCCACCACAAAAGGATACTAATCTATTCATTCTTGCTCGTCTCGACGTTTCGAGTCGATTTAGCCATGTCCGTCCATCTGTCGAAACCACGATTACGGTCGAACGCGTAAAGTTAGCGGCTTGAAATTTTGCACAGATACATAATGTTGGAGGCCACCGTAGCGCATAGGTTAGCATATGCGTCTATGACGCTGAACGCCTTGGTTCGAATCCTGGCGAGACCATCGGAAAAAATGTCAGCGATGGTTTTCCCCTCCTAATGCTGGCAACATTTGTGAGATACTATGCCATATAAAACTTTTCTGCAAAGGGGTGTCGCACTGCGGCACGCCGTTCGGACTCGGCTATAAAAAGGAGGCCTCTTATCACTGAGCTTAAACTGGAATAGGACTGCACTCATTGATATGTGAGAAGTTTGCCCCTGTTCTTTGTGAAATGTTTATGAGCAAAATTTGCATTTTTTCTGTTATGACTTCCAACAATTGTGCTAAGTACGATCCGAATCGGTCTTTAAACTGATACAACTCCCATAAAAACCGATCTCCTGATTTGACTTCTTGAGTCCTTACAAGCCGCAATTTTTGTCAGATTTGGCTAACATTTTGCATGCGGTGTTCTGTTACGACTTCCAACAACTGTGCCAAATTAATTTATAACCTCATATAGCTCCCATATAAACCTTTCTCTCGATCATCCTTGTTCGGTTTCTGAAAGATCTAATTTTTGCTGGTTTGAAAGAAGTTTGGCATGTAGAATAAAATTATGCCCTTCAACTAAATTTATTTTGTATACATTTTTAGCAGAATCCATGGTGGTGGGTTCCCATGATTCGGCCCGCCGAACTTAGCACGCTTTTACTTGTTTTAAATTCGATTTTAAATTTTGCACACAATACTTGAATTCCCAATGTTGGTTATTACTAGCCGTTTCCCACACAATATAATAATATCCACGATAAACACACAATGTACTAAAAATTGGCAATCGAAAAATTGCCGCCTTTCCCGTTTGTATTTTTATACCCTCCACCATAGGATGGGAGTATACTAATTTCGTCATTCTGTTTTGTAACACCTCGAAATATTCGTCTGGGACCCTGTAAAGTATATATATTCTTGATCGTCATGTCATTCTAAGTCGATCTAGCCATGTCCCTCCGTCGGTCCGTACGTCCGTCTGTCGAAAGCACGCTAACTTTCGAAGGAGTAAATCTAGCTGCTTGAAATTTTGCACAAATACTTTTTATTAGTGTAGGTCGGTTGGTGTTGTAAATAGGCTAAATCGGTTCATGTTTTGATATAGCTGCCATATAAACCGATCTTGAGTCTTGACTTGAGCCTCTTGAGCCTCTAGAGGGCGCAATTCTCATCCAATTTGGATGAAATTTTGAACAATGGCTTCTCTCATGACTTTCAACATACGTGTCTAATATGGTCTGAATCGATCAATAGCTTGATACAGTTCCCACATAAACCTATCTCCCGATTTTGCTTCTTGAGCCCCTACAATGCGCAATTCTTATCCGAATGAATTGAAATATTGCACAATGACTTCTACAATGTTCAGCATTCATTTAAGGTCCGAATCGGACTATAACTTGATATAGTTCCAATAGCATAACAGTTCTTATTCAATATTCTTTCTTTGCCTAAAAAGAGATACCGCGCATAGAACTCGACAAATGCGATCAATGGTGGACGGTATATAAGATTCGGCCCGGCCGAACTTAGCACGCTTTTACTTGTTTGTATTTGAAAGGATCTGTTATAATCTATATTTAAAGGAATGTAATGAGTAAGACAGACAATGATATTTACTTCAATGTGTGTCAATCGACAGCTCTCTAAATCCAAAAACGGCTTTGTCTGAAATGAAAGAAAAAAAACGATTTTTTTTTGGTTAATAAAAAAGATTTTTGGTTTTTGCAAAAAAAAAAAACAAGTAAAAAGGCGTTAAGTTCGGCCGGGCCGAACTTTGGATACCCGCCACCTCGGGTATATATGTAAACCACCTTTCATCAAAATCCAGTGAAATTTGCATACCTTATGTCCCATAGCAGTTATATCGAAATACGATCCGATTTGGACCAAATACTAATAAGTACAAGTCATTGTTCAATTGTGTATAGCAAAATATTGGTCTTTTTAGTAGCTATATCTAAAAATAAACCGATTTGATTCATATACAACATGGATGTCGAAAAGCCTAACATGAGTCAAAGTGTCAAATTTCAGTTAAATCGGATTATAAATCAGCCTTTTTTGGGACCAAGACTTTAAATCGAGATATCGGTTTACATGGCAGCTTTATGAAAATCTTGATCGATCTAGAAAAAATTGCAGAAATATGTGGGTTTAATTTAACTCTCTGTCCCAAATTTCGGCAACATCGGCCAATAAATGCGCCTTTTATGGGCCCAAAACATTAAATCGAGAGATCGGTGTATATAGCAGCATTGTCCAAATCTGGACCGATCTGGGTGAAATTGAAGAAGGATGTCGAAGGGCCTAACACAACACACTGTCCCAAATTGCGACGAATTCGGACAATAAATGCGCCTTTTATGCTCAAAACCTAACCGAGAGATCGGTCTATATGGCAGCTATATACAAATCGGGACCGATCAGTGCCATAATGCAGAAGTTTGTCAAGGGGCTTAAATTAACTCACTGTCCCAAATGTCGGCGACATCGGACAATAAATGCGCCTTTTATGGACCTTAGACCCTAAATCGGACCCTCCCCCTTACCCTACTTTTCCGAAACGCCAGATCTCGGATATGGGTGGTGCGACTTAAGCGAAATTTTGTGTACTCTCATATAGTACCCTAAAAATAAAAATTTGGTGTCCAAATTTCTGGGGATCCACCCCTTCCGCAAAACACCCCCCAAACAGGACTAATGTACTGACCATGGGAATATGGGGCTTCAATAGAAGGTATTTGAGTGTAGAATTCGAATCTGATATTCAAATATGGGACCAAGTGTTTGGGGGCCGTCTCTCCCCAAAAACATCCGGCAAAGGGGACAAATTTACGACCATAGCAATATGGGGCTCAAAAGGAAGGTCTTTGGGAGTAAATCACGAATCTGATGTCAATATTCGGGAAAAGTGTCTATGGGGCCACCCCAACCCCATAACACCCCCTAATAGGAAGTATTTGCTGACTATTACAATATGAGCTCAATTAAGATAAGTTTTTAGAGTAGAACACGAGTAGAATACGAATTTTATATCCAAACGTGGGACCACGTTTCTGAGGATCCACCCCTTCCGCAAAACACCCCCCAAACAGGACTAATGTACTGACCATGGGAATATGGGGCTTCAATAAAAGGTATTTGAGTGTAGAATTCGAATCTGATATCCAATTATGGGACCAAGTGTTTGGGGGCCGTCTCTCCGCAAAAACATCCCGCAAAGGGGACAAATTTACGAGCATAGCAATATGGGGCTCAAATGGAAGGTCTTTGGGAGTAAATCACGAATCTGATGTCAATATTCGGGACAAGTGTCTATGGGGCCACCCCAACCCCACAACACCCCCTAATAGGAAGTATTTGCTGATTATTACAATATGAGCTCAATTAAGATAAGTTTTTAGGGTAGAACACGAATCTGATATATATCTTCAAGGCCAACTCACTGAGTGGCCGACCATCCCCTAAAACACCCCGCAAGCCGTTCATGTTTCCTGACTATAGAAATATGGGGCTCAAATTAAAGGTATTTGGGAGTAGACCACGTATCTGATATCAACATTAGGGACCAACTGTCAAGGGGACGTCCCACCACCATAACAACCCCATGACAATTTTGGGTCCTAAAGGGAGTGGATCTCGATATTGAAAGTTTTTAGGACCTATACCTCAAACCGGACATATTTGCTGCCTTTTGCAATAAGGGGTTTAAATGAAAGGTAATTGAGATTAGAAAACAAATTTGATATTCAATTTTGAGACAAATGGCAATATGGAGAATAAAGCATGTTGCTGATAAATTTTCCGGGCTTAGTATTTGGGGGACACCCCCAATCGCCAAAACACCGCTAAGTCGGGCATATTTTCCGATCATGTCAATGTGAAGCTTTAAAGAAAGGTATTGGGCGATACAGCAAGAATTGATACCTACTTTCGGGACCAATTTTTTTAGGATCTACCCCTTTCCAAAAATACCCCACAAACAGCAAATTGTTACTGACCATCGCAATATGGGCCTCCAATAAAGGTATTTGGGAGTAGAATACGAATTTGATACCCAAATGTAGGATATCACCCCTTCCCCAAAACACACCCAAAATGTTAAAAATTTGTCGACCATGCCAATATGTGTGGTATTTGAAATTAGAAAACGAATTGTCGAAAATAAATATTCCAAGGAAACTTTTGTTCCATATAAAGTAAAAGAAGGGGCAGCGGAGCGGGCCCGGTTCAGCTAGTTATCTATCTATATCTTATATATAAAAATAAATTTGTGTTTGTTTGTAGGTTTGTTTGTTTGTATGTTTGTGTGTTCCTTATAGAATCAGAAACGGCTGAACTGATTTTCTTGAAATTTTTCCAGATGGTGCATAATCGTCCCGTGGTGAAAATAGGGTACTACATTTTTTGATATCTGAAGGGGGCGGACCTTCCCCTTTACCCTAATTTTCAGAAACGCCAGATCTCGGAGATGAGTGGTGCGATTTAAGCCAAATTTTGTGTGCTCTCATATAGCACCCTAAAAATAAAAATTTGGTGTCCAAATTTCGGATGGGGTACCTAGGGGGGCCGCCCCACCCTAAAACCTACCAGACATATATTTACACTAATCAGGGCAATATGGGACTCAAATGAAAGGTATTTAGGATAAAAAAACGTATCTGATATCCATTTATCGAACCAAGTGCTAGGGGGACCACACCAACCCCCAAAACACCCCTAAACCGTACATATACCGATCATGGCAATATGGGACTCAAATGAAAGGTATTTTCTAGTAGAATACGAATATGATATCCAAATGTGGGATCACGTTTCTGGGGGCGGTGGACCCCTTCCCCAAAACACCCCCCAAACAGGACTTATTTAGTGAATATTGGAATATGGGTCTTATATAAAAGTTTTGGGGGGCCGCCTCTCCCCACAAACCTTCCCCAAAGGGGACAAATTTACGACCGTAGCCATATGGGGTTCAAATGAAAGGTCTTTGGGAGTAAAGCACGAATCTGATATCAATATTTGGGAAAAGTGTCTATGGGGCCACACCATCCCCACAACACCACCCAAATAGGAAGTATTTGCTGACTTTTGCAATATGAGGCTCAAATAAGAGGGTTTTTAAAGTGGAACACGAATCCGATATATA
The DNA here is from genome assembly GCF_963082655.1 of Stomoxys calcitrans. Taxonomy (NCBI): domain Eukaryota; kingdom Metazoa; phylum Arthropoda; class Insecta; order Diptera; family Muscidae; genus Stomoxys; species Stomoxys calcitrans. Next base: position 144,793,704 of record NC_081552.1, on the reverse strand, counting down.
TTTTCAAGGCCAACTCACAAAGTGGCCGCCCATCCCACAATACACCCCTCAAGCCGGTCATGTTTGCCGACTATGGAAATATGGGGCTCAAATTAAAGGTATTTGGGAGTAGACCACGTATCTGTTATCAACATTAGGGACCAACTGTCTAGGGGACGTCCCACCACCATAACAACCCCCAAATAGGACGTATTTACTCACCAAGACAATTTGGGTCGTAACGAGAGTGGAACTAAATATTTATAGTTTTTAGGGCCAATACCCAAACCGGACATATTTGCTGACTTTTGCAATAAGGAGTTTAAATGAGATTTGAAAATATCCAATTTTGAGGCCAATTGCAATATGGGGTTCAAATAAATGATATATAGATATATGACCTAAATCGGGCATATTTACCGACCATGACAATGTGAGCCTAAATGAAAAGTATTGGGGGGTAGAGTAAGAATTGATACGCATTTTCGAAACCAATTTTCTGGGGGTCTACCCCTATCCCAAAATACCCCACACACAGCAATTTTTTAGTGACCATCGCAATATGGGGCTCAAATAAAGGTATTTGGGAGTAGAATACATATTTGATATCTAAATGAAAACCTATTTTGGAGCCATATGTTTGGGGGACGCCTCATCCTGTAAATTCCTCTTAAGCCAATGACAATATGGGGTTTAAATAAATGGTATTTGAGAGAAGAGCACGATGCTGATATTTTTTCAGGGCCAAATATCTGGGAGTACACCTTATATCCAAACTTAAATTCGTAGACCAATATTGTTAAACTGTTAGTCAAGCGATATACTATTTTCGTAGCATGGTATTTCACTAAAAAATCTTTAATTGTCGCAAATAAATATTTTAAGGAAACTTTTGTTCCATATAAAGTAAAAGAAGGCGCAGCGGAGCGGGCCCGGGTCAGCTAGTATGTACAATATATAAAAATGAATTTGTGTTTGTTTGTTTGTGGGTTTTGTAAATTTGTTTGTTCCGTATAGACTCAAAAACGGCTAAAATGATTTCTTTGGAATTTTCACAGATTGTGGGGAGTGGTCCTGAAGGAGCGATCGGCTATATAATTTTTTGATAACGCATTGTGGACTTTTATTTTTGGGTGGTACTTTTGGGGTAAGGTCCAAAACTTAAGGACTTAAATGAAAAGTATTCAAGAGTAGAGTACAAGTTCCATATTAAAAATTAGGTCCTGGTAATTGGGGGCTGATCCGACCCCAAAACCCCCCGAAATAGGTTTATTGGACGATAATGACAATATGGGAATCGAAAGAAAGGTATTCGGGAATAGATTACGAATACGGTCAGGAAGGAACAATAGGCTGTACAATATTTTGATAAAAAAGTGCCACCTAAAACTAAAAGTGGACCGATTGGGACAACATAGGAAATGAAAGGTATTCAACAGTAGAGTACGAATTCCCTATTAAAAATTGAGTCCAAGTGATTGGGGGGCCGCCCAGACCCCAAAACTCCCAAATTGATTTATTGGACGATAATGACAATATGAGGCTCGAGTGAAAGGTATTCGGGAGTAGATTACGAAAATGGTCAGAAAGGAGGAAAAAGCTTTTTAGTTTATTGATATTGGAAGGGGGCGGACCCTCCCCCGTCACCACAAAAAAGCCACCCAAAATCAAAAATGGACCGATAGCGACAATATGGGTATTAAATGAAAGATATTGGACAGTAGACCACGAATGTGGTATAAAAACTTGGGTTCAAGTATCCAAGGGGTCGCCCATCCCCAAAAACGGCTCCAAATAGATATAATGGACGTATATATCAATATAGGACTCAAATGAAAGGTATTCGGGAGTAGACTACGAATATGACATAAACAAGTAAACAGGCGTTAATTTCGGCCGGGCCGAACTTGGGATACCCACCACCTCGGGTGTATATGTAAACCACCTTTCATCAAAATCTGCTGAAAATTGCATACCTTATGTCCCATAGCAGTTACACCGAAAAGTGATCCGATTTGGACCTAATACTAATAATTACAAGTCATTGTTCAATTGTGTATAACAAAATATTGGTCATTTTAGTAGCAATATCTAAAAATAAACCGATCTGAACTATATACAATATGGATGTCGAAAAGCCTAACATAAGTCAATGTGTAAAATTTCAGTCAAATCGGATTATAAATGCGCCTTTTATGGGGCCAAGACTTTAAATCAAGATATCGGTCTATATGGCAGCTATATGCAAATCTTTACCGATCTGTGCCATATTGCAACAGTATGTCAAGGGGCTTAACATAACTCACTGTCCCAAATTTCGGCGGCATCGGACAATAAATGCGCCTTTTATGGGCCCAAAACCTTAAATCGAAGTATCGGTTTATATCCAAGAAAGTTGGTTTTACCTTCTAATATCGCCCCCAATAGATTATTATTAAAACAATGGGGAATCAAGTGATAGATTTTTTTGGGTTTAGTGCGTTATTCAAATTTTTGCTCAAGTAGCAGTATGGCGCACAACCCTCATATAGACGCCCTGCACCAAACGGCTGTAAACACCAATCAGGACAATATAGGTAAAATTAAAGGTATAAGGTTGTGAACTGCGAATCTGATATAATAATTCTGCTCATATATCTAGCGGACCACCTCACCCCATAACAGTCGATCAATGATAATGACCTTACGGGACACTGTGTGATTTAATTCATGTGTAGGCCGCCATAGCCCCGAAGTTATCACGTTCAGCGTGATAGCAGGAGTTGCAAACCTTAACATTAAGGTTGTAACCATTTTTAGCTCATCGATAGACGAGACCAAACGACGTGTCGCTGGCCAACACTTTTTTTAGTTTTTTACCACAGCAAATCGTTTAATATGGCAATTTAATATAAATTAAAAACAAGTAAAAGAGTGCTAAGTTCGGCCGGGCCAAATCTTATATACCCTCCACCATGGATCGCATTTGTCGAGTTCTTTTCCCTGCATCACTTCTTAGGCAAAAAAGGATATTAGGAAAGATTTGCTCTGCTATTAGAGCGATATCAAGATATGGTCCGGTTTGGACCTCAATTATATTATATGTTGGAGACCTATTAAAAATGTCACCCAATTCGAATAAGAATTGCGCCCTTTGGGGGCTCAAGAAGTAAAATAGAGAGATCGATTTATATGGGAGCTGTATTGGGGTATAGACCGACTCAGACCATAATAAATACGTATGTTGATGGTCATGAGAAGATCCGTCGTACAAAATTTCAGGCAAATGGGAGGCTCAAGAAGTCAAGATCCCAGATTGGTTTATATGGCAGCTATATCAGGTTATGAACCGATTTGAACCTTATTTAACACATTTGTTGAAAGTAAAAATAAAATACGTCATGCAAAATTTCAGCCAAATCGGATAGGAATTGCGCCCTCTAGAAGCTCAAGAAGTCAAGACCCCAGATCGGTTTATATGACAGCTATATCAGGTTATGAACCGATTTCAACCATACTTGGCACAGTTGTTGGATATCATGACAAAATACTTCGTGCAAAAATTCATTCAAATCGGATAAGAATTGCGCCCTATAGAGGCTCAAGAAGTCAAGACCCAAGATCGGTTTATATGGCAGCTATATCAAAACATTGATCGATATGGCCTATCGCTCCGTCTATGCTAAGACCACATGTTCTCTGAACCTGTTGTATGGTCTTTTGTTGCACTTTTTCACCATTGCAGTCCACCAAACTACTGAGGCGTAAGTAAGTATTGGTCTAATCACGCTCCTGTAGAGCCAGTGGACTATCCAAGGAATAAGGCCCCATTTCGAGCCTACGGCCAGTCTACATAGTGCCCAACATCTGTGAGCCTTCTCAGTACGCTCCTGAATGTGACACTTCCAATTCAGTTTCCTGTCCAAGATTACACCTAAGTATTTGACTTTGTCAGATATCGAATTCGTCTTATTGAGCAAACATGATGCGTTAAATTCGCCCACCTTCGTCTTCCTCGTGAACGGGCGTATTTCAGTCTTTTCTGGATTAACATTGAGACCTCTGGGTCTAGCCCTGTTATATGCCATATGCAAGACCCTTTCGGCCCTTCTGCATAGCTTGTTCGGATCCTTACCTCTTAGAAATATTATAACATCGTCTGCGTTGCAGACGGGTTGAAATCCCTCCTCAGTCAGCATCCGTAATAGGTCATTTATTGTGGTCACCCATAGGAGTGGCGATAAAATGCCCCCCTGTGTCGTGCCCTGTGTCACTTTCTCCCTTATGTTTATGCCATGGAACACACAATTTATCCGCCTGTTCCTTAGCATATGGTTTATAGAGTCATTAAGGACCGGGTCCACCCGGTACTGTTCTACGGATTGGAGCAGTGTGTCTAGCCTTCCGACTTTTTATAAAGTCGGTAATGGTTCCATCGTCTTGTCCCTGTTCGTTAAGCTTTATTGGGTTTCCATTCCCTGTACTGCCTGGTGTTTCAATACTGGGATTTTTGCCTATCTTAGCCTTCCAAATCCTAAGTAAATGGGCTTCTTGGGAGTAGGTGATGGTACCATCATCGGCTCCCTGTTCGTTGGGTTGCATTGAGTCTCCTGTCGCTGCGCTGCATAATGTTTCAATATTAGGATATTTACCTATCCCAGTATTCCGAATCTTTAAGTCGGTGATGGGTCCGTCCTCGCGTTCCTGTTTGTTAGACTGTGTTGGGTCTCTCGCCACTGCACTGCCTAACATTTTAGTAAAAGGATCATTGCTTCTCCTAGTCTTTCCAATATTGAGAGATGCCGTGATTGTCTCGTTGTCGGCTCCCTGTTTCTTGGGCGGCGTTGAGTCACTTGCCACTGCACGGCCTGACGTCGCAGAATGAACATTTCTGCTTTCCTAGTCTTCCCAATCTTGAAAAAAACAGCTTTGCTCCCGTAGTGCGCCATGCCTTTAGTCTAAGCCAAACTCGTCACGGAGACTTGATCAATGCCAACCACAAAGAGAGTTCTCTCCTTGCTGTGGAAGATCTCTCACTTCTATGCCACCAAAATTTCGTTTTACTTGCCCAAGAATCCCACCATGCGTTCCGTCGCAAATTAACTGCCCAATCCCTTGATGAAGACCGTCGCCTTCGTGAGCTGGGGATATCCATCTTTCTCACCAGGTCGAGCTTTGCGCCCTCCCAGGGAGCGTGAATACCTCTGACGAGCTGTTTGACGGTATCAATACATTCCGCCGACGCAAAACGCAACGTAAAGATGTCCCCTCTAAACTCGCAGTTCATCATTTGTATGGGTTGACCGTCTGCAGAGTTCCACACATGTTCAAAAATCCGATCGTTAATCAGATCCTCCACTTGGGACCGATGATCTGGTGGAATCCTACCGGATGCACAGCCGATATTGATGACTGCATAAGTCAGCTCATCTCTGTTGTGCTTCCTTGCCACTCTGACGTAAGAGGGCGGCTCCTTACCATTCTCAACGACCATCTTCCCCTTCCGTGATGGCTGTGGCCTCCTTTTGGAAGTCACAGTCTTCCATGAAGACTCAGGGCCGTGTGCGCCGTAGAAGTGCTTGGAATGTCAGTTCTATCCCCTCCAGCATCCTGCACTTTCGCCCGATTGCGCTGCCGATACATACTTGTGAGCTTAGCAAAGCCATCGCTCACTTCTGCTGTCATCCCGATGCCCTCATCTCTCGATTCGGTGTGATGACTGTTTCATTGACACAGTCGCTGTCTGAATCCGAGTCAGAAACACCACCTTAAAGGCTGGTTTATCCGTCTCTTTTTCATTAATTTGTCTGACGACTAGTTGTGCGCTTGATGCATTACTCTCGACTACAGGTACCAAGGCACCCACATCTATAGGAGGGGAGGACAACATGCTGCGGTCTGACGCCACCACCGCAGATATTGAGTCTTTGGAGTCCATTTCTAGCCTACGCCTTTACTTCATTTCTAGCCTAAGCCTTTAAAATTTTTTTCGTAATAGGTAATACCTATTCCGAGATACGGATATACATATATATTTTTTTATAGCCTCCACCATAAGATGGGGGGTATACTAATTTCGTCATTCTGATTGTAACTACTCGAAATATTCGTCTGAGACCCCATAAAGTGTATATATTCTTGATCGTCGTGAAGTTTTATGTCGATCTAGCCATGTCCGTCCGTCTGTCCGTCCGTCCGTCTGTCTGTCGAAAGCACGCTAACTTCCGAAGGAGTAAAGCTAGCCGCTTGAAATTTTGCACAAATACTTCTTATTATTGTAGGTCGGTTGGTATTGTAAATGGGCCATATCGGTCCATGTTTTGATATAGCTGCCATATAAACCGATCTTGGGTCTTGACTTCTTGAGCCTCTAGAGTGCGCAATTCTTAACCGATTGTGATGCAATTTTGCACGACGTTTTTTGTTATGATATCCAACAACTGTGCCAAGTATGGTTCAAATCGGTATATAACCTGATATAGCTGCCATATAAACCGATCTTGGGTCTTGAATTCTTGAGCCTCTACAGTGCGCAATTCCTATCCGATTGGAATGAAAGTTTGCACGACGTGTTTCGTTATTATATCCAACAACTTTGCCAAGTATGGTTCAAATCGGTCCATAACCTGATATAGCTGCCATATAAACCGATCTGGGATCTTGACTTCTTGAGCCTCTAGAGTGCGCAATTCTTATCCGATTGGAATGAAATTTTGCACGACGTGTTTTGTTATGATATCCAATAACTGTGCCGAGTATGGTTCAAATCGGTCCATAACCTTATATAGCTGTCATATAAACCGATCTTGGATCTTGACTTCTTGAGCCTCTAGAGGGCGCAATTCTTATCAAATTTGAATGAATTTTGGCACGTAGTATTTGGTTATGATATCCAACAACTGTGCCAAATATGGTTCAAATCGGTTCATAACCTGATATAGCTGTCATATAAACAGATCTGGGGACTTGACTTCTTGAGCTTCTAGAGGGCGCAATTTCTATCCGATTTGGCTGAAATTTCGCAAGGCGTTTTTTACTGTTACTTTCAACAACTATGTCCAAAAAAAGTACAAGTCGGTTCATAACCTGATACAGCTGCCATATAAACCGACCTGGTATCTTGACTTCTTGAGCCTCTAGAGGTCGCAATTATTATCCGATTTGCCTGAAATTTTGTACCACGAATTTTCTTATGACCATTAACATACCTGTTTATTATGGTCTGAATCGGTCTATAGCCCGATACAGCTCCCATATAAATCGATCTTTCTATTTTACTTCTTGAGCCCACAAAGGGCGCAATTCTTATTCGAATTGGATGACATTTTACACAGGTCTCCAACATATAATTTAATTGTGGTCCAAACCGGACCATATCTTGATATCGCAGAGCAAATCTTTTCTCATATCCTTTTTTTGCCTAAGAAGAGATGCCGGGAAAAGAACTCAACAAATGCGATCCATGGTGGGTATGGAGGGTATATAAGATTCGGCCCGGCTGAACTTAGCACGCTTTTACTTGTTTTTTCTTTGAGGAGCGAAACAGTTGTTTGCGGTATTATTTTTTAACTTTCCCACCCAGACGGTGTTTTAGGTAGTTTAATTGCCAATCTTTGCAATAGAAAAAATAGATAGGAATACAAATTATAGAATTGGCCTCTATGGACCAACCACGTGGCAATATGGATCTTAAATGAAAGGTCTTTGGGAATAGAGCACGAAATTGACTTTCACTTTTGGGACCAAGTCTCTGGGGGTCCACCACACCCCAAGAAGGACTTTAAAAGACCATTGCAATGTGGGGTTTAAACTAAGTGTAGAAAAATCCATAGGAAAATTAGGATACATATTCAAAATATTCAAATTTAGAGTACTCCTCTCCAACATAGCATAATCGTGCGCAGCAGAGAGGGCCGGGCTCAACTAGTCTTATATATATTGGGTTGCCTAAAAAGTAATTGCGGATTTTTCATATAGTCGGCGTTGACAAATTTTTTCAACGGCTTGTGACTCTGTAATTGCATTCTTTTTTCTATCAGTTATCAGCTGTTACTTTTAGCTTGCATTAGAAAAAAAGTGCGCGAAATTTTGTTTACATTTGTTTGTTTGGCGTCAATTTTAATATGGAGCCCACAAAGGAGCATTTTCGTCATATTTTACTTTATTATTTCCGTAAAGGAAAAAACGCGGAGAAGGTTGCTAAAAAGTTACGAGATGTGTATGGTGATAAAGCCTTAAAAGAAAGACAGTGTCACACAATCAATTTGTGTTTGTTTGTTTGTTTGTATGTTTGTTTGTGTGTTCCTTATAGACTTAAAAACGGCTGAACCAATAACCTTTTCACAAATGGTGCATAATGATCCCGTGGAGAAAATAGGGTACTTCATTTTTTGATATCTGAAGGAGGGGGGGGGGGGGGGGGTGGACCCTATCCCTTACCCAAGTTTTCAGAAACTACAGATCTCGGTGATGGGTGTTGCGATTTAAGCGAAATTTTATATGCTCTCTTAAAGTAATCTCAAAATAAAAATTTGGTATCCAAATTTCGGATGGGGTACCTAAGGGGGCAGAGGTATTTGAGAGTAGAATACGAATCTGGTATCCAAATGTGGGACTAAATTTCTGGGGGTGCACCCCTTCCGCCAAACACCCCTCAAACAGGTCTTATTTACTGATCATGGCAATATGGGGCTCAAATAAAAGGTATTTAAGTGTATAATACGAACCTGATATCCAAATGTGGGACCAAGTGTATAAGGGCCGCCCCTTCCAAAAACAATCCAATAGAAATATAGGGCTCAAATGAAAGGTCTTTGGAAAAAATGAACGAATAGGTTAACAATATTATGGAAAAAGCGTGTATGGGGCCACCCCACCCCCATAACACCACCCATGTAGGACGTATTTGCTGACAATTCCAAAATGGGGCTGTAATAAGAAGTATTTGAGAGTAGAAAACGAATCTGATATATATTTTTAGGGCCAAGACACTGAACGGCCGCCCATCCCCCAAAACACCAACCAAGCCGGTCATGTTTGCCGACTATGGAAATATGGGGCTCAAATAAAAAATATTTGGGAGTAGACCACCAATATGATATCAACATTCGGGACCAACTGCCTAGAAGGCGTCCCACACCTATAACAACGCCCAAATATGACGTATTTGCTCACCATGACAATTTTGGGTCTTAAAGAGAGAGGATCTCGACATTGAATGTTTTTAGGGCCCATACCCTAAACCGAACATATTTGCTGTCTTTTGCAATAAGGGGTTTAAATGAAAGGTATTTGAGATTAGAAAACTAATTTGATAGCTAATTTTGAGGCCAATGGCATTATAGGGTTCAAATAAATGATATTTGAGAGTAGAGCACGATGCTGATATATTTTTAGAGCTAAATGTGTGGGGGACCTTCCCACTCCCCAAAACACCCCTAAATCGGACACATTTACCAACCACGACAAATGAAAGGTATTGGGGGTCTACCCCCTCCCTAAAACACACAACAAACTGACCAATGGCAATATTGGCTCAAATAAAGGTATTTGGGAGTCTGATATCCAAATGTGGGACCATGTATTTGAGGCACCGCCCCTTTCCCAAAAGACCCCCCAAAGAGTACATGTTTGAAGACGCCTCATCCCATAAACTCCCCTTAAACCAATGGCATTATGTGGATTAAATAAATGGTATTTGAGAGAAGAGCACGATGCGGATATTTTTATCAGGGCCAAGTGTCTAAGGGACCATTTCATCCCCGGAAACACCCGTAAATCGGATATCATAACAATATCGAGCTGAAATAAAGATTTTTAATAATGAAGTATATCTAACACCCTAATGATAATGACCCTAAACCCTCTGAGCGAATTCATAGACCAGATATTGTCATGCTTTATTACTTTCGTAGCATGATATTTCACTAAAATCTCTTTAATTGTCCAAAATAAATATTCAAAGGGTAATTTTGTTCCATATAAAGTAAAATAAGGCGCAGCGGAGCGGGCCTGGTTCAGCTAGTTTACCGATAAATGCCGATATTGAAATCATCTTTGCCTGAAATGGGTATTTTGGGGGATCTTTGTAAAAAAAAATCGGGCCATATTTATTTTCGATGTTTTAAAGTCACTTTTATCTGCAAAATTCAAAAAGAATTTTTGAGATGTCTTCACACTATTTTTTTATATTCTATCCACTGTTGAACGAATCATCACTTTTGCCCCATCATGTTTGACTGACTTTATCACACATTACTAGCAGACCCGGGCCCGCTCCGCTGCGCCTTCTTTTACTTTATATGGAACAAAATTTTCTTTGCAATATTTAATTTCGACAATTAAAGAGCATTTGGTGAAATACCATGCAACGAAAATAGTATATCGCTTGACTAACAGTTTAACAATATAAGTACCTTTATCTTAATCCCATATTATCTTTAGTGGTCTACGAATTTAAGTTTGGATGTAAGGTGTACTCCATTCTCAAAATACTTTATTTCAGCCCGATATTCTCATGACATCTGATTTAGAGGTGTTTTCGGGGGTGAGGTGGTCCCCCAGGCACTTGGCCCTGAAAAAATATCTGCTCGTGCTCTTATTTCGAATACCATTAATTTAAACCCCATATTGCCATTGGTTTAGGAGAGTTTACACGATGAGGCGTCCCCCAAACACATGGCCCCAAAATAGGTTATCACATTTGTTTTCTTATCTCAAATACCTTTCATTTGAGCCACATATTAGCTTGGTCGAAAAATGTTTACCCTTTGGGGGTGTTTTGGGGAAGGGGTGATGCCCTAAATACATGGTCCTACATTTGGATATCAAATTCGTATTCTACTCCCAAATACTTTTATTCGAGCCCCATATTGCGATGGTCACTAAAAAATTGCTGTTTGTGGTGTATTTTGGGAAAGGGGCAGACCCCCAGAAAATTGGTCTCGAAAGTGGGTATCAATTCTTGCTCTACCCCCCAATACCTTTCATTTAAGCTCCACATTGACATCGTCGTTAAATATGCCCGATTTAGTGATGTTTTGGGGATTGGAGTGGTCCCCTAAACACTAAGCCCGGAAAATTTATCAGCAACGTACTCTATTCTCATATAACTATATCATTTATTTGAACCCCATACTGCCATTGGCCTCAAAAATGGATATCAAATTCATTTTCAAATCTCATTTAAACTCCTTATTGCAAAAGTCAGCAAATATGTCCGGTTTAGGGTATTGACCCTAAAAACTATAAATATTTAGTTCCACTCTCTTTAAGACCCAAATTGTCTTGGTGAGCAAATGCGTCCTATTTGGGGGTTGTTATGGTGGTGGGACGTCCCCTAGACAGTTGGTCCCTAATGTTGATATCAGATACGTGGTCTACTCCCAAATACCTTTAATTTGAGCCCCATATTTCCATAGTCGGCAAACATGACAGGCTTTGGGGGTGTTTTGGGGGATGGGCGGCCACACAGCAAGTTGGCCTTGAAGATATATATCAGATTCGTGTTCTACCCTAAAAACCCTCTTCTTTGAGCCTCATATTGCAATAGTCAGCAAATACTTACTATTTGGGTGGTGTTGTGGGGGTGGGGTGGCCCCATAGACACTCTTCCCGAATATTGATATCACATTCGTGCTTTACTCCCAAAGATTTGAGCCCCATATGCTATGGTCGTAAATTTGTCCCCTTTGGGGGATTTTTTGGGGAGAGGCGGCCCCCCAAACACTTGGTCCGATATTTGGATATCAGATTCGAATTCTACACTCAAATACCTTTTATTTTAGCCCCATATTCCCATGGTCAGTAAATAAGTCCTGTTTGGGGGGTGTTTTGGGGAAGTGGTGGACCCCTAGAAACGTGGTCCCACATTTGGATATTATATTCGCATTCTACTCGTAAATACCTTTCATTTGAGTCCCATATTGCTATGGTCGGTATAATGATCCACGGGATCATTATGCATCATCTGTGAAAATATCAAGAAAATCGGTTCAGCCGTTTCTGAGTCTATAAGGAAAACACAAACAAACAAATTGATTGAACACAAATTGATTTTCATATATAAGATTTTTTTTTTATCAGTTTTCGTTATTTTGGTTTAATTCTTGCCTATCTTTGGAACAGTGCGTTCTAATCGCCACTTTTACAGAAGTTGTAGGTTAACATTTTTTAAAAGCAATTCCTATAACTTTATTTTCACATTTCGATACTCAGTTACCCCTTCTTTTATTTAAATTTATAAAAAATCATTCATACTCCTATTTTTAAACATCACGATTCAAACAGAAAACAATCCATGGGATCAACAATACAATATTTATTATGATTTTTATTTGAAATTTTGCTTGTTACATAACCTTCTAAATATACAATATGGATGTTGATATTACTCGAAATTTGACTTGTTTTGCTGTTTTTACGAATAAATTTTTTTAGGTGTAGGCCTTCAAAAGTTTATATAAACCATATATGTAGGTATATGATATCACCTACTCCCTACGATAAAGGGTTCTCCTGCTTACCTAATTGAGCCTTAATTCGTATGAAGCTCAGGACACAACAAGTAATACCAGCCTCGAGTTCACACCCCACTCCAATATTAGATTTTAACAAGTTTCAAAGTCTACTTTTCGCTCTGAAACTCCGGCTGTTGGGCCTATAGTGCTATGCGCAAAAACGTACCTGCACTAAACATTGTTTCATGTGTGAAATATTGACTGCAAAGTTTTATTATGCCATATTTGCAATAGTGAAAAATATTGATTTTCAATGTGAAACACGAATTTAATAAATACCTTAAGAAACGAAAAACAAGTAAAAAGGCGTTAAGTTCTGACGGGCCGAACTTGGGATACCCTCCACCTCAGTTATATATGTAAACCACTTTTCGTCGTAATCCGTTGAAAATTCATAATTTATGCCCCCATAGAAGCCTTGTCGAAATATGGTCCGATTTGGACCCAAATCGACACGGATATTGAGAGGTCTAAAAAGTACAAGTCATTGATCAATTTTGTAGAACAAAATATTGGTCTTTTTGGTAGCCATATCCAAATATAGACCGATCTAAACCACATACGACACGGATGTCGAAAAGCCTAACATAAGTCACTGTTTCAAATTTCAGCGAAATCGAATTATTAATGTGCTTTTTATGGGGCCAAGACTTTAAATCGAGAGATCGGTCTATATGGCAGCTATTTCCAAAACTGAGCTGATCTGGGCCAAATTAAAGACGGCTGTCGAAGGGCCTAACACAACTCCCAGGCCCAAATTTAGCGAAATCGGACAATAAATGCGCATTTTATGCGCGCAAAGCCTTAAATCGAGAGATCGGTCTACATGGCAGATATATCCAAATCTGGACCGATCTATGTCATATTGCAGAAAGATATCGACGGGCCCAACCTGGCTCACTGTCTCAAATATTGGCGACATCGGACAATAAATGTGCCTTTTATGGGCCCAAAGCTTTAAATCGAGAGATCGGTCTATATGGCAGCTATATCCAAATCTGCACCAATCTTAACTAAATTACAAAAAGATATCAAGGGGCCTAACACAACTCACTGTCAAAAAGTTTTGGCAAAATCGAAAAATAAATGCACCTTTTATGGGCCCAGGACCTTAAATCGAGAGATCGGTCTATACGGCAGCTATATCTAAATCTGGACCGATCTGGGCCAAATTGAAATGGTATGTCGAAGGGCCTAACACAAATCACCGTACCAAATTTCAGCAAAATCGGATAATAAATGGTGCTTTCATGGACCTAAGACCCTAAATCGGCGAATCGGTCTATATCGGGGCTTTATCAAGACATAGTCCGAAATAGCCCATCTTCGAACTTCACCTGCTTATGGACAAACAAGTAAAAGCGTGCTAAGTTCGGCCGGGCCGAATCTTATATACCCTCCACCAGGAATCGCATTTGTCGAGTTCTTTTCCCGGCATCTCTTCTTAGGCAAAAAAGGATATAAGAAAAGATTTGCTCTGCTATTAGAGCGATATCAAGATATGGTCCGTTTTGGACCACAATTAAATTATATGTTGGAGACCTGTGTAAAATGTCAGCCAATTTGAAAAAGAATTGCGCCCTTTGGGGGCTCAAGAAGTAAAATAGAGAGATCGATTTATATGGGAGCTGTATCGGGCTATAGACCGATTCAGACCATAATAAACACGTATGTTGATGATCAAGAGAGGATCCGTCGTACAAAATTTCAGGCAAATTGGATAATAACTGCGACCTCTAGAGGCTCAAGAAGTCAAGATCGCAGATCGGTTTATGAACCGATTTGAACCTTTTTTGAAACAATTGTTGAAAGTAAGATTAAAATACGTCTTGCAAAATTTCAACCAAATCGGAGTGGAATTACACCCGCTAGAAGATCAAGAAGTCAAGATCCCAGATCGGTTTATATGGCAGCTATATCAGGTTATGAAACGAGTTAAACCTTATTTTGACACAGTTGTTGAAAGTCATAATAAAATACGTCATGCAAAATTTCAGCCAAATGGGAAAGGAATTGCGCCCTCTAGAAGCTCAAGAAGTCAAGTCCCCAGATATGTTTATATGACAGCTATATCAGGTTACGAACCGATTTGAACCATACTTAGCACAGTTGTTGGATATCATAACGAAATACTTCGTGCAAAAATTCATTCAAATCGGATAAGAAATGCGCCCTCTAGAGACTCAAGAAGTCAAGACCCAAGAACGGTTTATATGGCAGCTATATCAAAACATGGCCCGATATGGCCCATTTACAATACCAACCGACCTACACTAAAAAGAAGTATTTGTGCAACATTTCTAGCGGCTAGCTTTACTCCTTTGGAAGTTAGCGTGCTTTCGACAGACAGACGGACGGACATGGCTAAGTCGACATAAAATGTCGCGAAGATCAAGAATATATATACTTTATGGGGTCTCAGACGAATATTTCGAGTAGTTACAAATAGAATGACGAAATTAGTATACCCCCATCCTATGGTGGAGGGTATAAAAAAGAATCAGTGCAAAGTTTCAGCTCAATATCTCTATTTTTATACCCTCCACCTCGAAATATGCGTCTTAGACCCCTTAAAGTATATATATTCTTGATCGTCATGTCATTATAAGTCGATCTAGCCATGTCCGTCCGTCTGTCTGTCCGACCGTCCGTCCGTCTGTCTGTCGAAAGCACGCTAACTTCCAAAGGAGTAAAGCTAGCCGCTTGAAATTTTGCACAAATACTTCTTATTAGTGTAGGTCGGTTGGTATTGTAAATGGGCCATATCGGTTCATGTTTTGATATAGCTGCCATATAAACCGATCTTGGCTTTTGACTTCTTGAGACTCTAGAGGGCAAAATTCTCGTACGATTTGACTGAAACTATGCCCGTAGTGTTTTGGTATCACTTCCAATAACTGTGTTAAGTATGATTCAAATCGGTTCATAATCTGGTATAGCTGTCATATAAACCGATCTTGGATTTTGACTTCTTGAGCCAGTTCCCATCCGATTTGGCTGAAATTTTGTATGAGATGTTTTGTTATGACTTCCAATAACTGTACTAAGTGTGGCGCAAAGCGGTATAAAACCTGATATAGCTGCCATATAAACCGATCTGGGATCTTGACTTCTTGAGCCTGTAGAGGGCGCAATTATCATCCGATTTGGCTGAAATTTTGTACAACGGCTTCTCCCATGACCTTCAACATACGCGTCTTGTATGGTCTGAATCTATCTATAGCTTGATACAGCTTCCATATAAACCTATCTCCTGATTTTGCTTCTTGAGTCCCTTCAAGGCGAATATACTGAAATATTACGCAATGACTTCTGCAATGTTCAGCATTCATTTATGGTCCGAATTGGACTATAACTTGATAAAGCTCCAATAGCCTAAAAAGAGATACCTCGCATAGAACTCGATAAATGCGATCCATGGTGGAGGGTATATAAGATTCGGCCCGGCCGAACTTAGCACGCTCTTACTTGTTAAAGACTGTAGCGTGATTTCAACAGACAGACGGACAGATTGACGGAAATGTCTAGATCGTCTTAGATTTTTACGCTGATCAAGAATATATATTCTTTGTAGGGTCGAAAATTGATATTTCGATGTGTTGCAAACGAAATAACAAAATGAATATACCCCCATCCTTTGATGGTGGGTATAAAAACCACTTCACGGTGTGTGTAATAAAATATTTTATAATCAGTTTATGAGCACATCAAACAACAACCTTTCAAAAATGTTGCCAATCCTTTGATGGACCAATAGAACGTGCATTGAGTCAACAAACTCTAATGGCAAGAATGTACATGTCATCACTTTTTTTACGTCAGTGAGTGTAATCTTGTATACTCTATTTCTTGGGTAGGGCCAAAAAGAGGACGTTGTTTGGTATTTTATAATCGCATATTTTCTTGACTAAATTAAATTTCGATGACGCAGTACCACCAACACGTCACTCACAGATAGAGTGAGTGGTACTGAGTAAGAGTGTAATTGCCAATAGCGAACATCTGAACAGTTCTGTTCGCATTTTCGTTTCGCGAGCATCGTCAGCTATTAACAACGAAAACTAATAAAACGTTCCATGTTCGAATGGAGCATCGTAGCAAAATTTACACGGAAAATTGTGTTGGCGGGAGAGCATGTTCGGTTTGAAACGATAAGAGAGACAACAAAGAAGGTTGTTTTTTATTAAATTCCCGCTATTTTCCAAAGGCAACCTAAAACCAATGAATGCCATCAAAAAAAAGCGAACAAACATATTTACGACTTCTTATTATTCGCTTCTGTTTTTGTTCACAATGTGACAAAATGTTGACCTTGTATTTCACATGCTAATTAAAAAACAAAATAAAAAACCAAATAAAAAGCGAACTTAACAGAACACAAAAAGTGTATAATAGGACATATTGAAATTGCTCTAAAAAAAACTATCATAAATTGTCCTTTTAGCCGAATTCGCTAAATTGAACCCCGTTTAATTGAAAAAATCGCTTAATTAAAATACAAATCACGTGAATAAACCATGTTTCAATAATATCACATACCCTTTATGGCTGGTACAATTTTTGTTTTTCACAGTTGAAAACACATGTTTTTCTCAAAATATTTTTATACCCACCACCGAAGGATGGGGGTATATTAATTTTGTCATTCCGTTTGCAACACTTCGAAATATCCATTTCTGACCCTATCTTACATATAAAAATCAATTTGTGATTGTTTGTTTGTTTGTGTGTTCCTTATAGACTCAGAAACGGCTGAACTGATTTTCTTGAAATTTTCACAGATGGTGCATAATGACCCCGTGGTGAAAATAGGGTACTCCAATTTTTGATATCTGAAGGGGGGGCGGACCCTCCCCCTTTCCCTAATTTTCAGAAACGCCAGATCTCGGAGATGGGTGGTGCGATTTAAGCCAAATTTTGTGTGCTCTCATATAGTACCCTAAAAATAAAAATTTGGTATCCAAATTTCGGATGGGGTACCTAGGGAGGCCGCCCCACCCTAAAACCTACCAAACATATATTAAAACCAATCACGACAATATGGGACTCAAATGAAAGGTATTTAAGATAAGAAACCGTATCTGATATCCAATTGTCGGACCACGTGCTAGGGGAGCCACCCCAACACTCAATACACCCCTCAATCGGACATATTTACCGACCATGGCAATATGGGACTCAAATAAAAATTATTTGCGAGTAGAATACGAATCTGACATCCAAATGTGGGACCACGTTTCTGGGGGTTCACCTCTTCCCCAAAACACCCCCCAAACAGGACTTATTTACTGACCATGGGAATATGGGACTTAAATAAAAGGTATTTGAATGTAGAATACGAATCTGATATCCAAATATGGGGCCGCCTCTCACCAAAAACATCCCCCAAAGGGGACAAATATACGACCATAGCAATAGGGAACTCAAATGAAAGGTCTTCGGGAGTAAAGCACGAATTTTATATCAATATTCGGGAAAAATGTTTATGGGCCCACTTCACCCCCACAACACCGCCCAAATAGGAAGTATTTACTGACTATTGCAATATGAGGCTCAAATGAGAGGGTTTTTAAAGTGGAACACGAATCTGATATATACTTTCAAGGCCAACTCACTGAGTGGCCGCCCAACCCACAAAACACCGCCCAATCCGGTCGTGTTTGCCGACTATGGAAAGATGGGGCTCAAATTAAAGGTATGTGGGAGTATACCACGTATCTGATATCAACATTGGGGGCCAACTGTCTAGCGGACGTCCCACCACCATAACAACCACCAAATAGGACGTATTTACTGACCATGGGAATATGGGACTTAAATAAAAGGTATTTGAATGTAGAATACGAATCTGATATCCAAATATGGGGCCGCCTCTCACCAAAAACATCCCCCAAAGGGGACAAATATACGACAATAGCAATAGGGAACTCAAATGAAAGGTCTTCGGGAGTAAAGCACGAATTTTATATCAATATTCGGGAAAAATGTCTATGGGCCCACTCCACTCCCACAACACCGCCCAAATAGGAAGTATTTACTGACTTTTGCAATATGAGGCTCAAATAAGAGGGTTTTTAAAGTGGAACACGAATCCGATATATATTTTCAAGGCCAACTCACTGAGTGGCCGCCCAACCCACAAAACACCGCCCAATCCGGTCGCGTTTGCCGACTATGGAAAGATGGGGCTCAAATTAAAGGTATGTGGGAGTATACCACGTACCTGATATGAACATTAGGGGCCAACTGTCTAGCGGACGTCCCACCACCATAACAACCACCAAATAGGACGTATTTACTCACCAAGACCATTTGGATCATAAAGCGAATGGAACTAAATATTCATAGTTTTTAGGGCCATTACCCAAAACTGGACATATATGCTGACTTTTGCAATAAGGAGTTTAAATGAGATTGGAAAACGAATTTGATATCCAATTTTGAGGGCTATGGCAATATGGGGTTCAAATAAATGATATACATATATATGAGAATAGAGCACGTTGCTGATATATTTTCCGGGCTTAGTGTTTGGAGGACCGACCATATCAATGTGGAGCTTAAATGAAAGTAATTGGGGGGTAGAGCAAGAATTGCTACCCATTTTCGGGACCAATTTTCTGGGGGTCTACCCCTTTCCCAAAATACCCCACAAACAGCAATTTTTTAGTGACCATCGTAATATGGGGCTCAAATAAAGGTATTTGGGGGTAGAATACGAAATTGATATCCAAATGTAGGACCATGTATTTAGGGCATCACCCCTTTCCCAAAACACCCCCAAAGGAAAAACAAATTTCCGACCATGCCAATATGTGCCTTAAATGAAAGGTATTTGAGATTAGAAAACGAATTTGATAGCCCATTTTGGGGTCATGTGTTTGGGGGACGCCTCATCCTGTAAACTCCTCTTAAGCCAATGAAAATATGGGATTTATATAAATGGTATTTTAAAGAAGAGCACAATGCTAATATTTTTTCAGGGCAAGTGCCTTGGGGACCACCTCACCCCCGAAAACACCCCTAAATCAGATATCATGAGAATATCGGGCTGAAATAAAGTATTTTAAGAATGGAGTACACCTTACATCCAAACTTAAATTCGTACACCAATAAAGATCATATGAGATTCCGATAAAGGCACTTATATTGTTAAACTGATAGTCACTAAAAGCTCTTTAAATGTCCAAAATAAATATTTCAAGGAAACTTTTGTTGCATATAAAGTGGAGCGGAGCGGGCCCGGGTCAGCTAGTCTATATATATAAAAATTAATTTGTGTTTGTTTGTATGTTTGTTTGTGGGTTTGTAAATTTGTACTAAAAATTGGATCCAATTAACGGGGGGCCGCCACGACCCAAATCCCCTTAAAATAGGTTTTTTGGGGATAAACACAATATGGGACTCGAATGAAAGGTATTCGGGAGTAGATTACGAAAATGGTCAGGAAGGAGGAAAAGGCTTTTAATTTGTTGATATTGGAAGGCGCGGACCCTCCCCCTTTACTCCAAAAACACCAGTTAAAATCAAAAGTGGACCGATAGGGACAATATGGGTATCAAATGAAAGATATTGGGGAGTAGAATACGAATATGGAATACGAAAATTGGGATCAAATATGCGAGGGGTCGTCCAATCCCAAAAACTCCACCAAAACAAACATATTGGACGTAAATATCAATATAGGACTCAAATGAAAGGCATTCGGGACTATACTATGAATATGACATAAAAAATGAGGTTCAAGTAATTAGGGATCTCCCAACCCTCAAATAGGAATATAATTCGATCCTAGCTAGATGAGCCCCAAATAAGAGATATTTTGTAGCAAATTACGAATATGACATTAAACTTTGTGTCCAAGAATCTATGTGGTCCTTTACCTCCTAAAGTCGCCTCCAATAGTTAATTGGAGTGAGGCGCCCCCGCACTAAACGGCTGTATACACCAATTATGCCAGTATGGGGTCAATTTCAAAGTATAAGATTTTGGACTGCGAATATGATATCTTTATTCTGCTCATAGATCTAGCGGTCCACCTCACCTCAAAACAGTTGATCAATTATAATGACCTAACAGGACACTGCCGACATACCCTCAGAGTTATGACGTTCAGTGTGATAGGAGCAGTTGCAAACCTTAACGTCAATTGGCAGCAATTTTTAGCTAATCGACAAGGACCCTTCTTTTCCTAAAAAATTCCAAACAACGTGCTGCTGGGCACCATTTTCATGTTTAAAGGTATTAAGGTATTACTTGGTTTAATTGCTAAGAACTGTCGCCACCGCACCTCTGAGAATCGTTTAATATGGCAATTTGATTTGATTTAAAAAAGACTAAGTTTATGACCATTCAACAGGTAGCCGTGAAGTCAGTTATAGATAACTAACACATAATGATCAATATTATAGGCGTGTATGTTCAAAAAAGCTCTAACGGATGGGAGAAATGTCAAATTCTCAGTCTTTTATATGCCATTTCGCAAGGTTCCGGGGCGCATGGAACGGAGAACGTTTAGGTTATTTTGAGTATTAAAGTCTTGACCTTTTCCTTATCGATGGCTGCGCTAACATTTAAATAAGCGCCATCTATTCTGTTTGCAAATGAATCAGCTGAATGGAGACGCCACTACGAACAGAGAGAGGGCAGAGTGGTTAAAATTGATCATGCAGCACTTATCTGTGTTATGGCAACCTATCGGTCCGTAAAATAAAGAAAAGTAATGTACAGGAATTTCGTAGCGGTTGTTTGCTGTATTATTTTTTAAATTTCCCACCCTAAGATGGGCCTTAACAATAGGTGTTTCAGGTAGTTTAAGTGGCTATCTTTGTCATAGATAAAAATTTATTTAGTAGAGTGCGAATATCCAAGTTTGTGTTAAACTGTAAGAGGTGAAGGCTCAATGAACGGACACAGAATCAGAGCTATTGGAGAGTAGGTTACGTTACAGAGGTGACATTTTTCTACGTCTTGAAAGCGAAAGCTTAGTGAAGCGGGTTTGATTGAAAAAGTAGCGAACGATAAGCACACATTTTTTTCTAATTTCGCCAAGTCATTGAAACAGCTGATTTTATAAAAGGAAAATAGCTGTTTTCAATGACTTAGCGAACGAATCGAGTGACAACAAGTTACCATTTACCATTTTTTTGCCTGATATCTTTTTATAGGCATAAAAAGGATAATGAATAAAAATTTCAAAGCTATTGGAGCTATTTCAGGTTATCAACCAATTCGGACCATGCTTGGTTTGGCCGTTGGAGAACGTGTGCCGATAAGCACACATTTTTTTTTCATTTCGCCAAGTCATTGAAAACAGCTGATTTTATTAAGGAAAAATAGCTGTTTTCAATGACTTAGCAAACGAATCGAGTGACAACAAGTTACCATTTACCATTTTTATACCCTCCACCATAAGATGGCGGGTATACTAATTTCGTCATTCTGTTTGTAACTACTCGATATATTCGTCTGAGACCCCATAAAGTATATATATTCTTGATCGTCGCGACATTTTATGTCGATCTAGCCATGTCCGTCCGTCTGTCCGTCCGTCCGTCCGTCTGTCTGTCGAAAGCACGCTAACTTCCGAAGGAGTAAAGCTAGCCGCTGGAAATTTTGCACAAATACTTCTTATTAGTGTAGGTCGGTTGGTGTTGTAAATGGGCCATATCGGTCCATGTTTTGATATAGCTGCCATATAAACCGATCTAGGGCCTTGACTTCTTGAGCCTCTAGCGTGCGCAATTCTTATTCGATCAGAATGAAATTTTGCACGACGTGCTTTGTTATGATATCCAACAACTATGCCAAGTATGGTTCAAATCGGTTCATAACCTGATATAGCTGCCATATAAACCGATCTTGGGTCTTGACTTCTTGAGCCTCTAGAGTGCGCAATTCTTATCCAATTGAAATGAAATTTTGCACGACGTGTTTTGTTATTATATCCAATAACTGTGCCAAGTATGGTTCAAATCGGTACATAACCTGATATAGCTGCCATATAAACCGATCTTGGGTCTTGACTTCTTGAGCCTCTAGAGGGCGCAATTCTTATCCGATTGGAATGAGTTTTTGCGCAAAGTATTTCGTCATGATATTCAACAACTGTGCCAAGTATGGTTGAAATCGGTCCATAACCTGATATAGCTGTCATATAAACAGATCTGGGGATTTAACTTCTTGAGCTTCTAGAGGCCGCAATTCCTATCCGATTTGGCTGAAATTTTGCATGACATATTTTATTTTTACTTTCAACAACTGTGTCTGGTTCAAATCGGTTCATAACCTGATATAGCTGCCATATAAATCGATCTTGGGTCTTGACTTCTTGAGACTCTAGAGGGCACAATCCTTATCCGATTTGAATGAGTTTTTGCGCAAAGTATTTCGTCATGATATTCAACAACTGTGCCAAGTATAGTTCAAATCGGTTCATAACCTGATATAGCTGCCATATAAACCGATCTGGGATCTTGACTTCTTGACCCCTAGAGGTCGCAATTATTATCCGATATGCCTGAAATTTTGTACGACGGATCCTCTCATGACCATCAACAAACGTGTTTATTATGTTCTGAATCGGTCTATAGCCCGATACAGATCCCATATAAATCGTTCTCTCTATTTTACTTCGTGAGCCCCAATGGGCGCAATTCTTATACGAATTGGCTGAAATTTTACACAGGTCTTCAACATATAATTTAATTGTGGTCCGTACCGGACCATATCTTAATATCGTTTTAATAGCAGAGCAACTCTTTTCTTATATCCTTTTTAGCCTAAGAAGAGATGCCGGGAAAACAACTCGACAAATGCGATCCATGGTGGAGGGTATATAAGATTCGGCCCGGCCGAACTTAGCACGCTTTTACTTGTTTTGCCTTATATCTTTTTATAGGCAAACAAAGGATAATGAATAAAAATTTCAAAGCTATTGGAGCTATTTCAGGTTATCAACCAATTCGGACTATGCTTGGTTTGGCTGTTGGAGAACATAGTAGATGTCATTGTGCAAAATGTCAGCCAAAATTGGATAAGAATTGAGCCCTATAGTGGCTTAAGAATTAAAATCGAGAGATCGATTCATATGGGAGCTACAATATATCAGGTTATGGACCCATTCAGTCCATATTTGGCACGGATGTTTAGCCAAATCGCATAACAATTGCTCAAAGAGTCAAATTAGGAGGTCAGTTTATATGGGAGCTATTTTAACCCGGTTTGAACCATACTTAGCACAGATGTTGAACAAATCGGATAAGAATTGAGCCGTATAGGGGCTCAAGAGGTCAAGATCCCAAATCGGTTTATATAGCAGCTATATCAAAACGTAGACCAATATGACCCATTTAAAATCCCAACTGACCTACACTAACAGGAAGTATTTGTGCAAAATTTCATGCACCTAGCTTTATCCCTTCGAAAGTTAGCGTACTTTCTACAAATTAACGGACCGACATGGCTAAATCGACTTAGAATGTCAAGACGATCAAAAATATACATATATACTTTGTTGGATCTCGATAAATATTTCGAT
This sequence comes from Stomoxys calcitrans, assembly GCF_963082655.1. Lineage (NCBI taxonomy): Eukaryota > Metazoa > Arthropoda > Insecta > Diptera > Muscidae > Stomoxys > Stomoxys calcitrans. The sequence goes on along the minus strand of NC_081552.1, from coordinate 144,769,689 downwards.
GCTTTACAAACGGAATGACGAAATTAGTTTATGATGGAGGATATAAAAAAAAAAAAACAAATTTTGTGGTCTAGGCCGTAAGTTGTTGTACAGAAGTTTTAAATGGATATTGATTATTGTAGCAACGCAACTATTATTGAAGGAATATCCAGTGCTGAAATTTTTTCTGATATTTATGCCATGGGTAAGCCAAAGATACTTACCCCTGGGCAAGGGTGTCATTAGATAGGCCGACATAAGTGGGAATTCGATTGAATTAAAAAATAGACAAAATGATCACAATGTGATGGAAATCAACAGCGAGCATCACCAACAAAAAATTCAGCTCCATCTATTGGGGGGTAGAAATTATTTGAATAGCAAAGCCAACCCGAACAATGAAAAAGAGCGCGAGTGGTACAGAAGAGTGTGTTCAAAGTTAATCAAATGATTTCCACTACTGTTTTGGCAAGTTGTCTGTCCTTCGAATAAATAAAAACGGAAGTAACCTTTGACTGTTTTCGGTTTTATTTTTTAACCCTCCTACCCTGTGACAAGCTTTTACATTAGTCTAAAAGTTCTATAAAACAGAGGAATTTGAAAATAAAGTTATAATTCATATGGTGTAAAAGGAAGCGCAGCGAAGCAGGCCGGGTTCAGCTAGTCTATATATTTATATAAAAATGAATTTGTGTTTGTTTGTATGCCTGTTTGTTAGTATGTTTGTTTGTTTGTAGGTTTGTAAATTTGTTTTTTCCGTATAGACTCAAAAACGGCTAAACCGATTTCTTTGAAATTTTCACACATTGTGGGGAGTGGTCCGGAAGGAACAATAGGCTATATAATTTTTTGGGGCGGACCCTCCCCCTTACCCCAAAAATACCAGCCAAAAATAAAAGAAGACCGATTGGGACAATATGGCACTTAAATAAAAGGTATTCAAGAGTAGAGTACAAATTCCATATTAAAAAATGGATCCAAGTAATTGGGGGGCCGCCGCGACCCCAACAAAAAAAAAAAAATTGGTTTATTGGACGATAATGACAAAATGGGAATCGAATGAAAGGTATTCGGGAGTAGATTACGAATATGGTCCGTAAGGAGCAATAGGCTATATAAGTTTTTGATATCGCAAGGGGGGCGGACCCTCCTATTTACCCCAAAAGTACCACCCAAAACTAAAAGTGGACCGATTGGGATAATATGGGACTTAAATGAAAGGTATTCAAGAATAGAGTACAATTTCCATATTAAAAATTGAGTCCAAGTAATTGGGGGGCCGCCCTCACCCCAAAACCCCCTAAATTGGTTTATTGGACCATAATGACAATATGGGGCTCGAATGAAAGGTATTCGCGAGTAGATTACGAAACTGGTCAGGAAGGAGGTATAGGCTATGTAATTTGTTGATGTTCGAAGGGGGCGAATCCTGCCCCGTTAAAACAAAAACGCCACCCAAAATCAAAAGTTTACCGATAGGGACAATATTGGTATCAAATGAAAGATATTGGAGAGTAGGAAGCGAATGTGGTATAAAAACTTGGGTTCAAGTATCCAAGGGGAAGCCCAAATCCCAAAACTGCTCCAAATAGACATATTGGACTAATATATCATTATAGGAATCAAATGAAAGGTATTCGGGAGAAGACTACGATTATGACATAAAAAACGAGGTCCAAGTAATTGATAGTCGCCCTATCCCCGATAAGCACCACAAATGAGAATACTACTCAATCATAGCTTGATGAAACTCAAATGATAGGCATTTGAGAGCAGATTACAAATATAACATTAAACTTTGTGCCCAAGAACCTAGGAGGCTGTATACACCAATCACGACAATATGAGGTTAAACTAAAGGTATAAGGCTGTGTACTGCGAATCTGATATCATTATTCTGCTCATATATGTAGCGGACCACCTCACCCCAAAACAGTCGATCAATTATAATGACCTAACGGGACACTGTGTGATTTAATTAATGTGTTGACCGCCATAGCCCCGAAATTATAAAGCAAGAGTTGCAAACCTCAACGATTAGGTTGCAACCATTTTTAGCTCACCGATAGACGATACCAAACGACGTGTTGCTGGGCAACACTTTTTCGGCGAAATCGGACAATAAATACGCCGTTTATGGGTCCAAAACCTTAAATTCAGAGATCAATCTATATGGCAGCCTAACTTAACTCAGTGTCTCAAATTTCAGCGACATCGGACAATAAATGCGGCTTTTATGGACACAAAACCTAAAACTGAGATACCGGTCTATATGGCAGCTGCCAAATCTGAACCGATCTGCGCGATATTCCAGAAGTATGTCAAAGGGCTTAACTTAACTCCCTGTCCCAAATTTCAGCTAAATCGGATAATAAACGTGGCTTTTATGGGCCTAAGGCCCTAAATCGGCCGATCAGTCTATATGGGGACTATATTTAGTCCGATATAGCCCATCTTCAAACTTAACCTGCTTATGGACAAAATTTAAGCTCAATATCTCTTTTTTTGAAGACTGTAGCGTGATTTCAACAGACAGACGGACGGACATGGCTAGATTGTCTTTAATTTTTACGCTGATCAAGAATGTATATACCTTATAGGGTCGGAATGACAAAAAGAATAAACCCCATCCTTCTTCGGTGGGTATAAAAAAAGACTAAATGATGACTATTTAATAGGTAGCTATATGGTTTGAATAGTCATTCATAGACAACCACCATACCATATGATCCACTCTAAGCGAGTAGCACTAACATTTAAATTAGCGTCATCTGGCAGTCTTCAACTAAAATTGTTTGATCCATAGGATTTAGTTGATCCAATTAAAAACATCCAACATGAACAGAGAGAGGGCAGAGTGGTAAAAAATAATCATCAGCATGTATCTTTGTTATGACAACCTATCGGTCCTTTGAATAAAGAAAAATAAAATATAGGAATATAGGAAGGATCTAAAAGCAAGAAATTTGGTATCAAATTCTGCCTAGGAGAACCGCCCACCCCCAAACCCGGCAAACGGATTTCTAGACCAACCACTACAATATGGGACTCAAATTGAAGGTATTTGAGAGTAGAAAACGAATCTGATATCCAATTGCAGAACTAAGTGTTTCGTGGGTCATCCCACCACTATAAAACCCCTCAAATCGGACATATTTACCGACCATGGCAATATAAATCTTAAATGAAAAATCTTTGGGAATAGAGCACGAAATTGACTTTCACTTTTGGGACCAAGTGTCTGGGGGTTCACCACACCCCAAGAAGGACTTTTACTGACCATTGCAATGTGGGATTTAAATGAGAGGTACTTGAGTGTAGAAAAATCCATAGGAAAATTTGAATACATTTTCAACTACAATTACGCAGAAATGTTCAAATTTAGAGTACTTCTCTCCAGCATAGCATAATCGGGCGCAGCAGAGCGGGCCGGGCTCAGCTAGTCTTATATACAAATCAATTTGTATTTGTTTGTAGGTTTGTTTGTTTGTGCGTTCCTTATAGACCCTCCCCCTTATCATTATATTCAGAAACGCCAAATCTCGGAGATGGGTGGTGCGATTTAAGCGAAATTTTGTGTGCTCTCATATATTTCCCCAAACACCCCCCAAACAGGACTTATTTACTGAGTATGGGGCTTAAATAAAAGATATTTGAGTGTAGAATTCGAATATGATATCCAAATATGAGACCAAGTGTTTCGGGGCCGCCTCTCCCCAAAACATCCCCCATAGGGGACAAATTTACGACCATAGCAATATGAGGCTCAAATGTAAGGTCTTTGGAAGTAAAGCACGAATCTGATATGAATATTCGGGAAAAGTGTCTATGGGGCCACCCCACTCCCACAACATCACCCAAATAGGAAGTATTTGCTGACTATTACAATATAAGGCTCAAATAAGAGGGTTTTTAGAGTAGAACTCGAATTCGATATATACTTTCGAGGCCAACTCGAGTGTGGCCGCCCATCCCCCAAAACACCCCCTCAAGCCGGTCATGTTTGCCGACTATGGAAATATGGGGCTCAAATTAAAGGTATTTGGGAGTAGACCACGTATCTGATATCAACATTAGGGACCAACTGTCTAGGGGACGTCCCACCACCATAACATCCCCCAAATAGGACGTATTTGCTCACCAAGACAATTTGGGTCTTAAAGAGAGTGGAACTAAATATTTATAGTTTTTAGGGCCAATACCCCAAACCGGACATATTTGCTGACTTTTGCAATAAGGAGTTTCAATGAGATTGGAATACGAATTTGATATCCATTTTTGAGACCAATGGCAATATGGGGTTCAAATAAATGATATATAGATATATGAGAATAGAGCACGTTGCTGATATATTTTCCGGGTATATTTACCGACCATGTCAATGTGGAGCTTAAATGAAAAGTATTGGGGGGTAGAGCAAGAATTGATACCCACTTTCCCGACCAATTTTCTGGGGGTCTACCCCTTTCCCAAAATACCCAACAAACAGCAATTTTTTACTGACCATCGCAATATGGGGCTCAAATAAAGGTATTTGAGAGTAGAATACGAACTTCGTATCCAAATGTAGGGCCATGTATTTAGGGGGTCCACCCCTTCCCCAAAACACCCCCAAAGGGTAAACATTTTTCGACCATGCCAATATCTGTCTCAAATGAAAGGTATTGGGATTAGAAAACGAATTTGATAACCCATTTTAAGGCCATGTGTTTAGAAGACGTCTCAACGCGTAAACTCCCCTAAACCAATGGCAATATGGCGTTTAAATAAATGGTATTTGAAAGAAGAGCACGATGCTGAAATTTTTTCAGGGCGAAGAGTCTGGGGTGAGATGGTCCCACCCCCGAAAAGACCCCTAAATCAGACGTCATGAGAGTATCAGGCTGAAATAAAGTATTTTAAGAATGGAGTACACCTTACATTCAAACTTAAATTCGTAGACCAATAAAGAACATATGGGGTTGAGATAAAGGCACTTATATTGACTGTTAGTCAAGCGATATACTATTTTCGTAGCATGGTATTTCACTAAAAGCTCTTTAATTGTCGAAAATAAATATTGCAAGGAAAATTTTGCTCCATATAAAGTAAAAGAAGACGCAGCAGAGCGGGCCCGGGACAGCTAGTAAAGTATATATATTCTTGATCAGAGTAAAAATCTAAGACGATCTAGACATGTCCGTCCGTCTGTCTGTTTAAGTCAGGCTACAGTCTTCAAAAATAGAGATATTGAGCTGAAACTTTGCACAGATTCTTTTTTTGTCCATAAGGAGGTAAATGCGAAGATAGACTATATCGTACTATATCTTGATATGGCCCCCTTATAGACCGATTCACCGATTTAGGGTCTTAGGCCCATAAAAGCCACATTTATTATCCGACTTTGCCGAAATTTGGGACAGTGAGTTGTGTTAGGCCCTCCGATATCCTTCTTCAAAATCACCCAGATCAGTCCAGATTTGGATATGGCTGCCATATAGACCGAACGCTCGATTTAAGGTTTTTGACCCATAAAAGGCGCATTTATTGTCCGATGTCGCCGAAATTTGAGACAGTGAGTTAACTTAAGCCCCTCGACATACTTTTGCAATATGGCACAGATCGGTCCAGATTTGGATATAGCTGCCATATAGACCGATACTCCGATTTAGGGTCTTAGGCCCATAAAAACACCATTTATAATCCGATTTTGCTGAAGTTTGGGGCAGCCAGTTGAGTAAGGACCTTCGACATCATTCTTCAATTTGGCCCAGATCGGTCCAGGGACAATAAGTTAAGTAAACCCCTACGACATAGTTTTGCAATGTGGCACAGATCGGTCCAGATTTGGATATATCTGCATTATAGACCGATCTCTCGATTTAAGGTTTTAGACCCATAAACGGCGATTTAATGTTTTGAGCCCATAAACGGCGATTTAAGGTTTTGCGCCCATAAAAGGCGCATTTATTGTCCGATTACGCCAAAATTTGGGACAGTGAGTTGTGTTAGGCTTTTCGAACTTGGCCCAAATTGGTCCAGATTTGGATATAGCTGCCATATAGACCGATATCTCGATTTAAAGTCTTGGCCCCAGAAAAGGCGCATCCGATTTCACTGATATTTAACACAGTGACTTATGTTAGGCTTTTCGACATCCGTGTCGTATATGGTTCAGATCGGTTTATTTTTAGATATAGCTACTAAAAGGATCAATATTTTGTTATACTCAATTGAACAATGATTTGTACTTATAAGTATTTGGTTCAAATCGAAACATATTTCGATATAGCTGCTAGGGCATAAGGTATGCATTTTCATCGGATTTTGTCGAAAGGTGATTCACGGCACGGCCGAACTTAACGCCTTTGTTATTGCTATTGAAATTATTTCATAAGCTTGTTTCACAATGGAATGTTCATGAGCAAATTTCCATGTTTTTATTGAAGATGTGGGGAAATTGAAACAAATTTTCAATATTTTGCTGTTTTCAATTAAGAGCATTCGACTGTATTTGTAGGAGCCTTGCAAACAAACAATACCAAAGAAAATCTCTATTTACAAAACAGAAGAGAACTGCGACGTCTAGAGGCTTAAGAAGTGCAATTGTGAGATCGATTTATATGGGGGCTATATCAGACTTATTACGATCCAGTTTTGCATTTTTGGATTATTGCATCCGTTATCGATTAATTATATTCGAAACTTTTATAAAAATGTGAGAGTTTTTGCCCGCAACACTTTATCTATCGTAAATAACCAATTTTCGTCTATTTTCAAGAAATTCGACAAAAAAATAGGACATCGAAGTATTTATTTTATAAAATAAAACAATTATGATCATTTACATTTTTGGTCCCTTTATATGGACAAAAGTTAACTTTGTGCTTAATCCAAATATGGCAAAACAAATTATTTACAAACATGGTCGAGCCAAATGTAATGCAGCAGGATATATGTTTTTAAGTCCTCGTACTCATAAAACAACAATTTATTATGTAACAAGTAAAAAGGCGTTAAGTTCGGCCGGGCCGAACTTTGGATACCCACCACCTCGGCTATATATGTAAACCACCTTTCGTCAAAATCCGGTGCAAAACTCATAACTTATGTCCCATAGCAGAAATATGTGGAGGGGCTTAACTTTACTCTTTGTCCCAAATTTCGGCAACATCGGACAATAAATGCGCTTTTTATGGCCCCAAAACTTAAAACCGAGAGATCGGTCTATATGGCAGCTATATCCAAATCTGGACCGATCAGTGCGATAATGCAGAAGTATGTTAAGGGGCTTAACTTAACTCACTGTCCCAAATTTCGGCGACATCGTACAATAAATGCGTGTTTTATGGGCCTAAGACCCCAAATCGGAGGATCGGTCTATATGGCAGCTATATCTAAATCTGAACCGATCTGAGCCAAATTCACAGAGGACGTCGGAGGGCCTAAGACAACGCACTGTCCCAAATTCCAGCAAAATCGGATAATAAATGTAGCTTTTATGGGCATATAACCCTAAATCGGTGGATCGGTCTATATGGCAGCTATATCCAAATGTGAACCGATCTGAGCCAAATTGACGAAGGACGTTGTAGGGCCTAACACAACTCACTGTCCCAAATCATAGGAAAATCGGCTAATAAATGTGGCTTTTATGGGCCTAAGACCCTAAATTTGAGGATCGGTCTATATGGCAGCTATATCCAAATCTGAACCGATCTGAGCCATATTGACGAAGGATGTCGAGTGGCCTAACACAACTCACTGTCCCAAATTTCAGCAAAATCGGATAATAAATGTGGCTTTTATGGGCCTAAGACCCCAAATCGGAGGATCGGTCTATATGGCAGCTATATCCAAATCTGGACCGATCTGAGCCAAATTGACGGAGGATATCGAAGGGCCTAACACAACTCACTGTACTAAATTTCAGCAAAATCGGATAATAAATGTGGCTTTTATGGGCATAAGACCCTAAATCGGCCGATCGGTCTATATGGGGGCTATATCAAGATATAGCCCATCTTCGAACTTAACCTGCTTATGGACAAAAAAAGAATCTGTGCAAAGTTTCAGCTCAATATCTCAATTTTTAAAGGCTGTAGCGTGATTTCAACATACAGACGGACAGACGGACGGACATGTCTAGATCGTCTTAGATTTTTACGCTGATCAAGAATATATATGCTTTATAGGGTCGGAGATGGATATTTCGATGTGTTGCAAACGGAATGACAAAATGAATATACCCCCATCCTTCGGTGGTGGGTATAAAAAGAGTAACATATCGTTAAAAACAATGGAATAGTGTTTAACAGGTGTTTTATTTATTTTTTACTTGTAATAACTTTTTTTTACTTTTGAGATGGCAAAATATGTTCACGAGACCGATTTTTTCTTCCTCGAAATCGATAACGATCGTAAGCCATGGCCCAATTTGTACTTACGGAACGGAATTTATCTTCGAACAAAAACTCGCGTGATAATGGATGCGAGAATTAGGTCCCACACACAGAAAACAGATTCGTTGCCTTAACCAATTTGTTTGCCAACCGAATGCTGATGGTTCCACATACGCCAACATGATGAAATAGCTGCATCACGGCCAATTACCAACAGCTGAACTATGCAGGTTTGAGTTCATTGGATACTCAATGAGCTCCTCGTTAATATGATGTGCGCGTATTGATATACACACTTATAAAACTTTTATGTAGTATAATTATTTAAGTCTATACTGGAGATTTACTTTTACACTAATAAATTGTACCATACTTAACACGGAGCAGAAATAACTTTATTTTTTCCGAATTTAAATGACAAAAACACATTCGGTTAAAGTAACAGATTGGTTGCAGTACTGACTGACTAACTGGCATCGTAGTTGAACTAACTCTTTGCTTGTGCTTAGTTAGGAATTTTCAAATAATAAGTAGTTGATACAACAACTAGAGGAAAAACAAATTCATTTTTTATCCAAATGATTGGCTCAACCAATGGATTGATTATGAACATCTTTATTTAATGCTTTCAAAAGTATCGTAATCAAGTTAACTGCCGAACTTCGTCGGGCAAAATTTCAGCTAAATCGAATAAGCATTACGCTCTCTAATGGCTCAAGAAGTATATTCGAGAGATCGGTTTATATGTGAGCCATCGACGTAGCCAGGATTTTATTTTAGGGGGTGGGGTGGGGCACCTTACTTCGGCTCAAAATCGAAAAATTCTCTAAATCCTTCGTAGTCGCTTCTGCGTCTATTCCTGAACCGAGGAGTAGACCCACCAGCGTTGACATTAGGTCATAAAACAAGAGCAGAACTTTGTATTGGCAAAACATTACTTTTAAAGTAATAAAGCAAACAAACAAACTTTTCTTAAAACAAGTAAAAGCGTGCTAAGTTCGGCCGGGCCGAAACTTATGTACCCTCCACCATGGATCGCATTTGTTTTAGGCAAACAAAGGATAAAATTTAAGAATTGCTATCCTTTGAACCGGTTATGGTCCGATTCGGACCATAATTGACATGAATGTTGGAGACCATAGTAGAAGTCAGCCAATTCGAATAAGAATTGCGCCCTTTTGGGGCTTAAGAAGTTAAATAGGGAGATCGGTTTATATGGGTGCTGTTTCAGGCTATATACCGATTCAGACCATATTTAACACGCATGTTGACAGTCGTGGGAGACACCGTTGTACAAAATTTGCCCTCTAGAGGCTCAAAAAGTCAAGATCCTAGATCAGTTTATATGACAGCTATTACAGCTTATAAACCAAATTGAACCATACTTAGCACAGTTGTTGGAAGTTATAACGAAATACGTCATACCAAATTTCAGTCAATCGGAGAATTGCGCCCTCTAGAGGCTCAAGAAGTCAAGATCTTATATCGGTTTATATGGCAGCTATATCAAAACATGGACCGATAAAGCCCATTTACAATCCCAACCGACCTACACTAATAAGAAGAATTTGTGCAATCAAGCGGCTAGCTTTACTTCTTCGAAAGTTAGTGTGCTTTCCACTGACAGACGGACGGACATGATTAAAAAGTTTATGTCGATCAAGAATATATATACCTTATGGGGTCTTTGACGGATATTTTGAGAAGTTACAAACAGAATAACGAAATGGGTATAAACCCATCCTATGGGTTTATACTTTGACTATTTAATAGATAGTCATATAGTCCTTTATAGACAACCACCACATGATGATCGACTCCAAGCACTAACATTTAAATTAACGCCGTCTGCTAGCTGTCTTCGATTGGATTTATATGATCCAATTGCAAACAGTCAGTAGACGACGCTAATTTGGAGAAGCCAACATGAACAGAGAAAGGGCAGTGTGGTCAAAATTAAGCATACAGCATTTATCTTTGTTATGACAACCTATTGGTCCTTTGAATAAAGTAAAATTAAACAAGTAAAAGCGTGCTAAGTTCGGCCGGGCCGAATCTTATATACCCTCCACCATGGATCGCATTTGTCGAGTTCTTTTCCCGGCATTTCTTCTTAGGCAAAAAAGGATATAAGAAAAGAGTTGCTCTGCTATTAAAACGATATCAAGATATGGTCCGGTTCGGACCATTGGGGCTCACAAAGTCAAATAGAGAGAACGATTTATATGGGATCTGTATCGGGCTATAAACCGATTCAGACCATAATAAACACGTTTGTTGATGGTCATGAGAGGATCCATCGTACAAAATTTCAGGCATATCGGATAATAATTGCGACCTCTAGGGGTCAAGAAGTCAAGATCGCAGATCGGTTTATATGGCAGCTATATCAGGTTATGAACCGATTTGAACCTTATTTGACACAGTTGTTGAAAGTAAAAATAAAATACGTCATGCACAATTTTAGCCAAATCGGATAGGAATTGCGCCCTCTAGAAGCTCAAGAAGTCAAATCCCCAGATCTGTTTATATGACAGCAATATCAGGTTATGGGCCGATTTCAATTATACTTGGCACAGTTGTTGGATATCATAACGAAATACTTCGTGCAAAAATTCATCCAAATCGGATAAGAATTGTGCCCTCTAGAGGCTCAAGAAGTCAAGACCCAAGATCGGTTTATATGGCAGATATATCAGGTTATGGACCGATTTGAACCATACTAGGCACAGTTGTTGGGTATCGAAACAAAACAAGTCGTGCGAAATTCCATTCTAATCGGATAAGAATTGCGCCCTCTAGAGGCTCAAGAAGTCAAGACCCAAGATCGGTTTATATGGCAGCTATATCAGGTTATTGACCGATTTGAACTATACTTGGCATAGGTGTTGGATATCATAACAAAACACGTCGTGCAAAATTTCATTCTGATCGGACAAGAATTGCGCACGCTAGAGGCTCAAGAAGTCAAGACCCAAGATTGGTTTATATGGCAGCTATATCAGGTTATAAACCGATTTGAACTATACTTGGCACAGTTGTTGGATATTATAGCAAAACACGTCGTGCAAAATTTCATTCCAATCGGATAAGAATTGCGCACTCTAGAGGCTCAAGAAGTCAAGACCCAAGATCGGTTTATATGGCAGCTATATCAAAACATGGACCGATATGGCCCATTCACAATACCAACCGACCTACACTAATAAGAAGTATTTGTGCAAAATTTCAAGAGGCTAGCTTTACTCCTTCGGAAGTAAGCATGCTTTCGACAGACAGACGGACGGACGGACGGACGGATGGACGGACGGACAGACGGACGGACATGGCTAGATCGACATAAAAGTTCGAGTTCTATACGCGGTAACTCGTTTTAGTCAAACAAAGAATATTGAATAAGAACTTTTATTCAGTTGGAGCTATATCAAGTTATAGTCCGATTCGGACCATAAATGAATGCTGAACAAGCACGCTAACTTTCGAAGGGGTAAAGGCAAGTGCTTGAAATTTTACACAAATATTTCTTATTAGTGTAGGTCAGTCAGGACTATATCGGTCCATGTTTTGATATAGCTGCCATATAAACCGATCTTGGATCTTGACTTCTTGAGCCACTAGAGGGCACAATTCTGGAATGACGTATTTCGTTATGACTTCCAACAACTGTAATTAGTATGGTTGAAATCGGTCCACAACCTGATATAGCTGTGTATAAACCTACCTGGGGTCTTGACTTCTTGAGCGTCTGGAGGGCGCAATTCCTATCCGATTTGGCTGATATTTTGCACGACGTGTTTTGTTGCAATGACTGTACTAAGTATGCTTTAAATCGGTCTATAACCTGATATAGCTATATAGCCTCCAAAGGGCGTAATTATTATCCGATTTTGTACCTCGGCTTCTCCCATGGGAAGCCATCTCATTATACGTGTCAAATATGGTCCGAATCGATCTATAGGCTGATACAGCTCCCATATAAACCGATCTCTCTATATTATTTCTTGAGCCTCTTACTCGAATTGGTTGAAATTTTACACAATGACTTCTACTATGGTCTCCAACATTCAGTTCAATTATGGTCCGAATTCGACCATAACTTGATATAGCTCCAATAAAAAATCAATTATTATACCCTCCACCATAAGATGGGGGGTATACTAATTTCGTCATTCTGATTGTAACTTCTTGAAATATTCGTCTGAGACCCCATAAAGTATATATATTCTTGATCGTCGTGACATTTTATGTCGATCTAGCCATGTCCATCCGTCCGTCCGTCTGTCTGTCGAAAGCACGCTAACTTCCGAAGGAGTATAGCTAGCCGCTTGAAATTTTGCACAAATTCTTCTAATTAGTGTAGGTCGGTCGGTATTGTAAATGGGCCATATCGGTCTATGTTTTGATATAGCTGTCATATAAACCGATCTTGGGTCTTGACTTCTTGATCCTCTAGAGTGCGCAATTCTTATCTGATTGGGATGAAATTTTGCACGACGTGTTTTGTTATGATATCCAACAACTGTGCCAAGTATAGTTCAAATCGGTTTATAACCTGATATAGCTGCCATATAAACCGATCTTGGGTCTTGACTTCTTGAGCCTCTAGAGTGCGCAATTCTTATCCGATTGGAATGAAAGTTTGCACGACGTGTTTCGTTATTATATCCAACAACTGTGTCAAGTATGGTTCAAATCGGTCCATAACCTGATATAGCTGCCATGTAGACCGATCTGGGGTCTTGACTTCTTGAGCCTCTATAGTGCGCAATTCTTATCCGATTGGAATGAAATTTTGCACGACGTGTATTTTTATGATATTCAACAACTGTGCCAGGTATGGTTCAAATCGGTCCATAACCTTATATAGCTGTCATATAAACCGATCTTGGGTCTTGACTTCTTGAGCCCCTAGAGGGGGCAATTCTTATTCAATTTGAATGTATTTTGGCACGTAGTATTTTGTTATGATATCCAACAACTGTGCCAAATATGGTTCAAATCGGTTCATAACCTAATATAGCTGTCATATAAACAGGGGACTTAACTTCTTGAGCTTCTAAAGGGCGCAATTCTTATCCGATTTGGCTGAAATTTCGCAAGACGTTTTTTATTGTTACTTTCAACAACTATGTTAAATAAAGTACAAGTCGGTTCACAACCTGATTTAGCTGCCATATAAACCGATCTGGGATCTTGACTTCTTGAGCCTCTAGAGGTCGCAATTATTATCCGATTTGCCTGAAATTATGTACTACGGATCCTCTCATGACCATCAACATACGTGTTTATTATGATCTAAATCGGTCTATAGCCCGATACATGTCCCATATAAATCGATCTCTCTATTTTACTTCTTGAGCCCACAAAGAGCGCAATTCTTATTCGAATTGGCTGACATTTTACACAGGTCTCCAACATAAATATAATTTAGTTGTGGTCCAAACCGGACCATATCTTAATATCGCTCTAAAATCTTTTCTTATCCTTTTTTTTGCCTACCAAGAGATGCCGGGAAAAGAACTCGACAAATGCGATCCATGGTGGAGGGTATATAAGATTCGGCCCGGCCGAACTTCGCACGCTTTTACTTGTTTTCTTTTATCCTTTGTTTGCCTAAAAATAGATAGCGGGAAAAGAAATCGACAAATGCGATCTTTGGTGGAGGGTTTCGGAGAATTCGGCCCGGCCGAACTTAGCACGCTTTTGCTGGTTTTTATACCCTCCACCATAGGATGGGGGGTATACTAATTTCGTCATTCTGTTTGTAACTACTCGAAATATTCGTCTGAGACCCCATAAAGTATATATATTCTTGATCGTCGCGACATTTTATGTCGATATAGCCATGTCCGTCCGTCCGTCCGTCTGTCTGTCGAAAGCACGCTAACTTCTGAAGGAGTAGAGCTAGCCGCTTAAAATTTTGCACAAATACTTCTTATTAGTGTAGGTCGGTTGGTATTGTAAATGGGCCATATCGATCCATGTTTTGATATAGCTGCCATATAAACTGATCTTGGGTCTTGACTTCTTGAGCCTCTAGAGTGCGCAATTCTTATCCGATTTGAATGAAATTTTTCACGACGTATTTTGTTATGATATCCAACAATTGTGCCAAGTATGGTTCAAATCGGTCCATAACCTGATATAGCTGCCATATAAACCGATCTTGGGTCTTGACTTCTTGAGCCTCTAGAGTGCGCAATTCTTATCCGATTTGAATAAAATTTTGCACGACGTATTTTGTTATGATATCCAACAACTGTACCAAGTATGGTTCAAATCGGTCCATCACCTGATATAGCTGCCATATAAACCGATCTTGGGTCTTGACTTCTTGAGCCTCTAGAGTGCGCAATTCTTATTCGATTTGAATGAAATTTTGCACGACGTGTTTTGGTATGATATCCAACAATTGTGCAAAGTATGGTATAAATCGGTCCATAACCTGATAAGCTGCCATATAAACCGATCTTGGGTCTTGACTTCTTGAACCTTTAGAAGGCGCAAATCTTATCCGATTGGAATGAAATTTTGCACGACGTATTTTGTTGTGATATCCAACAATTTTGTCAAGTATGGTTCAAATCGGTTCATAATCTGGTATAGCTGTCATATAAACCGATCTTGGGTCTTGACTTCTTGAGCCTCTAGAGGGCGCAATTATCGTCCGATTTAACTAAAATTTTGCAAGTAGTGTTTTGGTATTACTTTCAACAACTATGCTAAGTATGATTCAAATCGGTTCATAATCTGGTATATTAGTGTAGGTCGGTTGGCATTGTAAATGGGCCATATCGATCCATGTTTTGATATAGCTGCCATATAAACTGATCTTGGGTCTTGACTTCTTGAGCCTCTAGAGTGCGCAATTCTTATCCGATTTGAATGAAATTTTGCACGACGTATTTTGTTATGATATCCAACAATTGTGCCAAGTATGGTTCAAATCGGTCCATAACCTGATATAGCTGCCATATAAACCGATCTTGGATCTTGACTTCTTGAGCCAAGTGATGGCGCAATTCTCATCCGATTTGGCTTAAATTTTGCATGAGGTGTTTTGTTATGACTTCCAATAACTGTGCTAAGTATGGCCTAAATCGATATAGAACCTGATATAGCTGCCATATAAACCGATCTGGGATCTTGACTTCTCGAACCTCTAGAGGGCGCAATTCTCATCCGATTTGGCTGAAATTGTACAAGGCCTTCTCTCATGACCTTCAATATACGTGTCTAGTATTGTCTGAATCGATCAATAGCTTGATACAGCTCCCATATAAACCTATCTCCCGATTTTGCTTCTTAAGCCCTTACAAGGCGCAATTTTTATCCGAATGAACTGAAATATTACACAATGACTTCTACAATGTCAATCAGCATTCAATTATGGTCCAAATCGGACTATAACTTGATATAGCTCCAATAGGATAACAGTTCTTATTCAATTATTATTATTTGTCTAAAAAGAGATACCGCGCATAGAACTCGACAAATGCGATCAATGGTGGAGGGTATATAAGATTCGGCCCGGCCGAACTTAGCACGCTCTTACTTGTTTTTTTTAATTTATAAATCAATATATGTATAATCTTTTCAATTTTAAAACAGTTTGTGCATATCGAAAGGATGCCAAGTTCAATTTAATGTTGTTGCACAATTCAAATCTTTACCAACTATAAGTAGATCTCAGTGGGTAATTCAAACACTTTCACATATAAATACCTACTTTGAGATGAATATTTTTTATCGCGTTTATATTACCAAACAAAATGTGTGCTTTAGAAATTCTTGTTATGTTTTCTTGTACCTGCCAGCTCTTTGTTTGTTGCTCTAATATTTTTTGTCATTGGACATACATACTAGTATTTTTGTACCTAATGGGAAACTTTAAAAATCTATCACTTCCGGAGTTGACCATCCGCTTTTGCCCGAGCTGCTCAACATACTGACTGCCTAGTCAAAAAAAAGGATAAATGTTGTATGTGAGAATGGGTCTATACCAGTTCGGAGCACACAATTGCAATGATGCGCAAGCCCATGGTCTTGCTTGCGATTATTTTCTTGTTTACGTACACAGTAATCTGCAATAGTGTCAGTATTTTTACCCACCACTCGTCTATACGCTCAACTACTTAACTTTGCTCTTTATTAGGAAAGACAAAATTGAAAATTTTTTGGGTCGGTAAACGAATAATCGTTTGTGGCTATCGAAACACTTTTAGATAGTTTTTGGTTTAACATCAAAATAAAGGTATTTTTAACCGTAGGCAAAGCTACTAAAGGGGTTACAATAAACAAAGTTAGTAACGTTCAATAACGTTAAATTAATGGCTAACTTTTGACATGTTGAAGCGAAACGTTATATAGTTAGGTTAGGTTAAAGTGGCAGTCTGCCATCAGGCTCACTTAGACGTTTTCGTCCATTGTGATACCACAGGACCAGGAAAAGGAAGATGCCTTCAAGCTCTTACCGTTGAACCATTCAGATCGCTCTAAAAAGCTCAACAACTTCCGAATATTCACATCCGCAATATCAGACGAGGCGACGATAGGAACCCTTGAAGGAAGGAAGAGGTTTCCGATCGGATACCTAAGATGACATTTGAGGTCGAGTGTGAGGCTGCTAGCGCCACAGTCCTGGAGTGACGGAACCCTAGTATTGCCATCTGGAAGATCATGTTACATGGATCGATCAAAGCTAGAGTGCCGAGTGGGCTTGGGGCCTACATTGAGTACCCAGGGACCGAGATCTGTTTTGGACTGTCTGACCACAAAAGACTGCCGGGCCATAACGGAGTAAGGGGGCAGACGATTTGGCAGTGAAGGCAAGAGAACTGCCGTCAATAAACTTGGGTCGACGCAGTCCGATTTAAAGGCGTCGACAACGAACGTCTTTTGCGTTCGTTAAGGAAGTCGAGGAAGAGAGACTACAGAACATCTGCTGCGTGAGTGTGTCCCGCACTGGCAGTCAGAAGGTGATCCACTTTAGGTTCTCATTTCTTTGAGAACTTCTCTGAGCTAAGTTGGGTTCAAAAGAGAGTGCGGCTATTAATCCGCCCCATGCCACTATGGACATACACCTAAGCCAGTAATGGGCTTGTTGTGTGCTCTAAAGCCTCAAAAGTAACCTCAAAAAAAATTTTTTTAAATTAAGAATTCCGTGCTACAATACTAACAAAATCCTTAATTGTTTTCCATACCACTCCCCTAAGTTGGTTCATGTCTGGTATCGTGTCCCCACCTAAGTACCGGTGTCTGTTAGCCACAAAAGCCGGGCAATGACATAGGAAATGCTCCAACTTCTCATTATCTTCTCCACATGCCCTACACATACCTTCACTTGGCGCATTGATTTTGCATAAGTGAGCTCGTAGTCCTACACACAGAGAAATGGTTGGAATTCGATTATAGGTACAAATTGATGATAATGGTAAATCATTTTTAATTGTCAGCACGAAATATCAGTAATTTTCTTAGTTCAGTAGTTAACTTGATTACGATACTATTGAAAGCGGACTATCTTCGGATTCAGGTCCCACTTCGAGCCTACGGCCCGTCTACATAGTACCCAATATCTGTAAGCCTTCTCAGTAAGCTCCTGAATGTGAGAATTCCAATTAAGTTTCCTTTTCAAGATCACTTCTTAGTATTTGACCTTGTCAGATATCGAAATCGTCTTATTGGGGAAACGTGGTTAAATTAACAGGCATATTTCAGTCTTCTCTGGGGTAAGATTGAGACCTCTGGGTCTAGCCCAGTCCCTCCACAGTTAGCATCCATTATAGATCATTAATGGTAGACCCCAAAGGAGAGGCGATAAATTGTCTTGCCGGGCTTGAGTATAAATACCACATTTGCCCCATTAGATTTCAGAGTATATGAAAGTCCTAGGCACACTGTGAAAATTTTGGCCGGACGAGGCGCCAGATAGTCTGCCTTTTTCTGTAGTAACGCCGGAAATATCCCATGAGGTCCGGGTGACTTAAATGGTTTGAAGCTCCTCAAGGATTCCTTCACCATAAATTCCGTTATTATAAACCTTCGATCAACGTCATTATTCCAAGATTCCGGTGTCTCCGTGAGTCCCGTCGTATCCTGTGGAAAATGTGTTTTCATCAAAAGCCTCAACATGTCTACCGTTGTCTATGCTCTCACTCCCATGTCGTCAACTAACGTTTTAGTTTGCACATGGGTTTTTGAGAGAGACTTTTTCATCTTGGCGGCGTCATTAACGCTATCGACCTGTTCTCAGAAAAGCTTTCAGGAGTCACGTTTTGCCGCTCTGGTGATCTTATTGTATTCTTTGAGTCGAGTGAAGTACACATCCCAGTAAACCTCTCTAGTATCTTCAGCATAAAGGATGACAGACTAATAGGACGAAAATCTTTCGCTTTCGCGTGGTAGGGATTTCCTGCTTTCGGAATGAAAATGACCTTTGTGTCCCTTCATCCCACAGGTATATACGACATGCTGATACAAGCAGAGTATATCTCCCGAAGCTAAAGAGCCAGTCTGTCGGACACAACTTGTAATTAAACTGGCGATACATCATCAGGTCCTGGCGACTTAAAGCAGTCATTACTTCTTATCGCCCAAAGGATATTGGCCTCGGAAACAATTTCCCAAATAACCTCCGACGAATGCGTACTAGTGACAACTTCTTCTAGAGCCACGTTATCCGTTGGAGAATTTCCTGGGAAATGTGTAGTTCTAGTGTTTCCTCACTAGACATTGTCCATACATTCTCTGACTTCTGAATATACCTCACCGTAATAGGTTTCGAGGAAATGATATTCCTTAGCCTAGAGGTCTCAAATGTATATGCCACGACGCTGCAGAATTCCAGCCAGGATTTGTTCTGAGAATTTCTCAGCTCACCCTTGTATTTTCTTAGCGCAGCCTTATAAGCGTCGCAATAGTGTGGCGTCCTTGAGGCTTTCGCGGTCGTTGCTTGCCTCTTGGCTTTGAACCAGGGCATGCTGATACAAGCGAGTTATTCAGGGCCTTTGTGACCCGCTTGACCATTATGTTAATATCCTCCACAGTTTCCATGTTCTTTTCTGGTCTACAATGGATGGACGTACAGAATTTGCGCCGAAATTAATCCCAATCCGCCTTTCTTCTTTTTAGCTGAGAAACCACTTCTGCAGTAATTTTTCCAAGGCTGAAACTTATATACCGATGATCAGAGAAGCTGTGGTCATCCAACACTTCCCAGTCGCATATTCCTGCACTTATATCTCACGGTGCAAAAGTAATATCTAGTACCTCATGCCTGTTCCCGGCAATAAAGGTCGGTTTATCCCCTTTATTACAAATCGTCAGATTGCAATTTATAAGATATTCGATAAGCAGCTCACCCCTTTCCTTGACATCTGAACTTCCCCATATCTGGTGACGTGCATTAGCATCACTTCGTACAATAAGGCTCTTCTTCCCTGCAAAAGCGGATTCAACCAGCGACTTAAGGTTTCAAGGCGGCATCTGTGTGCCATATATAGGGAAGCTAGCCAGCTATGAGACTTTTTATTTCAAGGCTGGCTACTGCTGAATTTTCAGTGCTTAGCGACGGAAGAAGAAAAACATTTAGACTACTCTTTGCTAGAATACAGGCTCTGTGTCCCCCACTCCCTGTACCCCTGAGTAATTTTTATCACGGAATTCTTAGTCCACGAATCATTCCTCCACACACCAATGGTTCCTAGATAAGAACCACGTCAAATTCCCTTGCCCTCAGAAGGACCTTTTGTGCCGCTGAAGCGGTCTTACAATAGTGGAGACTTACCTGCAGAAACCAGACCTTAGTCAGGATTCAGCATTTTTAAAACCCTCCACTATAGGATAGGGGGTATACTAATTTCGTCATTCTGTTTGTAACTACTCGAAATATTCTTCTGAGACGCCATAAAGTAAAGGGTGATTTTTTTGAGGTTAGGATTTTCATGCATTAGTATTTGACAGATCACGTGGGATTTCAGACATGGTGTCAAAGAGAAAGATGCTCAGTATGCTTTGACATTTCATCATGAATAGACTTACTAACGAGCAACGCTTGCAAATCATTGAATTTTATTACCAAAATCAGTGTTCGGTTCGAAATGTGTTCAAATTTTGACAAATTTTGTTCAGCGATGAGGCTCATTTCTGGTTGAATGGCTACGGAAATAAGCAAAATTGCCGCATTTGGAGTGAAGAGCAACCAGAAGCCGTTCAAGAACTGCCCATGCATCCCGAAAAATGCACTGTTTGGTGTGGTTTGTACGCTGGTGGAATCATTGGACCGTATTTTTTCAAAGATGCTGTTGGACGCAACGTTACGGTGAATGAACACATTTCGAACCGAACACTGATTTTGGTAATAAAATTCAATGATTTGCAAGCGTTGCTCGTTAGTAAGTCTATTCATGATGAAATGTCAAAGCATACTGAGCATCTTTCTCTTTGACACCATGTCTGAAATCCCACGTGATCTGTCAAATACTAATGCATGAAAATCCTAACCTCAAAAAAATCACCCTTTATATATATTCTTGATCGTCGTGACATTTTATGTCGATCTAGCCATGTCCGTCCGTCTGTCTGTCGAAAGCACGCTAACTTCCGAAGGAGTAAAGCTAGTCGCTTGAAATTTTGCACAAGTACTTCTTATTAGTGTAGGTCGGTTGGTATTGTAAATGGGCCATATCGGTCCATGTTTTTATATAGCTGCCAATTCTTATCCGATTGGATAATAAACTGATATAGCTGCCATATAAACCGATCTTGGGTCTTGACTTCTTGAGCCTCTAGAGTGCGCAATTCTTATCCGATTGGAATGAAATTTCGCAAGACGTGTTTTGTTATGATATCCAATAACTGTGCTAAGTATGGTTCAAATCGGTCCATAACTTGATATAGCTGTCATATAAACCGATCTTGGGTCTTGACTTCTTTAGCCTCTAGAGCCTCTAGAGGTCGCAATTCTTATCCAATTTGAATGAAATTTTGTACGACGGATTCTCTCCTGACCATCAACATACGTGTTTATTATGGTCTGAATCGGTCTATAGCCCGATACAGCTCGATCTCTCCTTTTTACTTCTTGAGCCCCCAAAGGGCGCAATTCTTATTCGAATTGACTGACATTTTACACAGGTCTCCAACATTTAATTTAATTGTGGTCTAAACCGGACCATATCTTGATATCGCTCGAATAGCAGAGCAAATCTTTTTTTATATCCTGTTGTGCCTAAGAAGAGATGCCGGGAAAAGAACTCGACAAATGCGATCCATGGTGGAGGGTATATAAGATTCTTCCCGGCCGAACTTAGCACGCTTTTACTTGTTAACATTGTTGCGTTAGCCTCGTCTTCCCAATCTGCCAGCAGTTCATCCTCACAAGATTCGTTAGAAGAACAACATTTAGACTACTTTTTGCAAGAATACAGGCTCTGTGTCTCCCATTTCCCGTACCCTCGAGTAGTTCAAATCCCGGAATTCTTAGTCCACGAACCATTCCTCCACACACTCATGGTGACAGTGAACACTTGCGGTGTGGACGATTCCTCCTTAGATGCTTCACTAGCTGCTGCGGTCGAAGTACCTATTCAGTATGTCCTTCCCAGGTGCACATCTTGAACCCAATCCAACCGGATGGCCCACCCACACAGGGCTTGTCGGGTCGCGATTCGGGTCCATCAAACTTGTTGAGGTCTGTGAGACAGCCGGAGTTTAGTACGAATGCTGCATGTCTCCGGTCGCCATCAGCCTCATTGAATCTTCCAGTCGATGTTATACAATAACAATAAAAAACATTGTAATAAAAGTATTTTGTTTGACGTAAAAATGTCGCAAAAGTTTTATTTATTTCTCGTGAATGTATACTTGGTTTACCAATTTCATGCTAGGACCTAAAAAACCCAACTGGATCCATTAGAATGCACTTTATCTAACTTTTGACGTTGTGCCGACACGGGTTATAGTTTACCGATCGCCAAAATATTTCGTATTTTGCTAATTGGTATCAAAGGTAAAAATGGAGGGTATGCGTTTCAAAAAAACTTTTTGTTTGTGGAACACTCTAATGCCCATATTGTTAAATCCTGTTTTTCAGGGAAAAATGCAAACATTTCCCGGGAATTCCCATTTTCAAAAACGGGTAATCACGGATTTTTTTGGGAATTCCCAATGAAAAACAATAGTCAGACAGATCATAGAAAATTCTGAATACGTATAACAAATGCCAAGCTTTGCTATAGAGCTGTCAGTTGGCAGATTGCAACACAAGGGTTGTCCAATCCCGAAATATAAAAGGCAACCCTTGTATTCAAGCTATAAGGCCAATAGCTTGAGAAAGTGTTAACCAAGCGGAGTATTGGTAACAGAAACCTACCACAAAGTAGATATATAAAGCATGATAGATCACACTGCATCTACAATTACACAAAGATATCAAAATTTGTTAAAAAATATAAAAAGTCACGGAATGGAGGAGAATATAGTTGTAGTATATATTGCGGCGGAGCAGTTGTCATTCAACCTTTTGCAAGAAACTACAGAGATTCCCAAATACAAACGATAGACGTTCAAAATTTCTTTATTGTCATTTATAGAATTTTCAAATTACTTCTTTCCAATAAGAGAGAAATGCCGTTAATGTTTACAAAAAATATATATTAATTTTAAATAAAGTACAACAGTCAAAAATTTCAAAAATGCTAATGAAGACTAAATGTTATTTCCAACGAGGTACTTCATTATAAAACAATTAAATTTTAAATATGGTTTGAGGACCTGCCTTTACAAAAACCACTTTGGTCACAATTTCTAACCAACCAACTCGACAACAAACAAACGATTATGTACTACAATACAAAATACGATATACTTCTTCAGTTGGTCCGTTTTCTTTATTGCACACTTTCAAATACGTTTTTTGCATTCCATTCAACAAAGTTTGTTGAAAAAAAAAACGATACTCCCTAATACACATGCCGTCTATGCGAACACAGGCAATGAATCTTAAACGAAATGACCAAGTTCATTATGACCACCGCAGCTTATGATAAAAACCAAAACGTTGCAGAGCCAAAAGGCGAGTGAGAAATATGCAAACAGATAAAACTCAAACGCCTACAAATCGAAAGGAAATAATACAAACAGAACGTGAGCAAAGGTTGATTGTCCCCGAAAACATTCCAAGCAGCCATTGTCTACATTCGACCTGTGTCCGGGGTGTTGTGAAAACGCCATAGATAAGGAATGTTTTTAAGTGCCCATAAACACATCAGAATTTGCAGCAAAGGTCAGTGTAGAAGGTCCTTTGGAATTTGTCTTAAAGAGCCGGCACAAAGGAATGTCACTGTACCCACCTGCTATTTTTTGTACCGAGCCCTTGATGCTCTTCACATAGAAAGGCATGCTGCCTGTGATGAATGAGAACCTTTTCAAACGTGTCACCTGTGTTTCTTACCCCTGGCACTGAATCACCTTAACAGCTTTGGTTACATTCGAACGTCCAAGGCCTATCCTCATCTAGCTTTCTATGGACCTTCTATACGGTTTTAACAATTTCACTTGATTTGTTGTTGTCCTAGTTGCTGTTGTGTTTTCATCGATGTCGGCATTCTGCTTCAGCTGCTCTATTTATTGTTCTTTACAGATGATGATGATGATGAGAAGGATGGCGATGTGATTCCCTTTTTGTAGTTGGTAGAAGAAAGACAACAAGTTCTAAGTGAAATAAAATTAAATTGTATTAATTTTTATGGGAAGGTGAGGCGGCAGCTGCAACTGCTACAGTGCCAACGCATGTATGTTTATAATTATGTCTAAAAGACTCGTCACGGTCTCCCACCACCATTTTAAAAAGAGGGATGCAATGTCGAAAATGAATAAAATTACGTTTGGATAGATATACTTGAACGAAACAATCAATTAATCAAAGCGTGAAACGTAATCACAAATGGCATAAAATGAGGTTTTTCATTTTTAGAAACAAATAATAGATGGCGGAGTTGGTCCGACCAAATATTAGGCACCCTCTACCATGGATACCAATCAGCAAATTCTTTGAATATTGAATATTATTCAAATAAGGCGTAATATAAGGTTTCAGTGGCAGTCTGCCATCAGACTCGCTTAGACGTTTTCGTACATTGTGATACCACAGGAACAGAAGAAGGAAGATGCCTTCTAGTTTCTACCGTTGAACCATCCAGATCGCTTTAAAAAGCCCAACAACTTTCGAAAGTTCACATCCGCTTAATCAGACGGGTTCTCAAAGAAATGACAACCCAAAGTGGAACTAGTTCTGACTGTCAGTGCAGGACACACACATAGAAGGTGTTCCATAGTCTCTTCTTTTTCCATATCCCCACAGTTTCAGCAAAAGCCTTCAGTCTGTCAACACATTTTCCGATTAGACAGTGACCTTTCACGATTAACACAATGACTGAGACGTCTGTTCTTGTCAGTGACAGCAAAGCGGTAGACCTCTTCAAGTCTAGATTAGACCACAAAGTTTTGGAATGCTCACAACCCACTCTTTATGACCATCCATCATTCGTTTTCTTTCGGGCCTGGTCCGGAAAACTTAGCTTACATGTCGCTAGAGGCATACCCACAGATTCCAGTATCCCTGAAATGTGTAAGGTAGTTCCTAGTCTCGCAAGCTCGTCCACTTTCCAATTCCCTGAGACATCTCTGAGGCCCGGCACCCAGAACAGGTAAATTTTGAACTGTTCAGCCATCTCGTTGAGAGATCTGCTACAGTCGAGGGAGGTTTTTGTGTTCAGAAATACGTTCTCCAGGGATTTAATGGCTGCCGGGCTGCCTGAGAAGATATTTATGCCAATCGTCGTTATGACATTATATCTTTTCACATTTCACCACTTCCTTAATTGCAAGGATCTCTGCTTGATACACACTGCAGTGGTCGGGTAACCTTTTCGATATGACCAGTTCTAGATCTGTTGCACGTAGAGGAAGAATATCTCTTAGATTGCTGGAAAATTTCCACGTCATCAGCATACGCGACCACTTTTACACCTCTTTCTTCAAGAGAAAATAAAATATTGTTAATGACTCCAACTCCTTCATGACGTCGGTTTTACATTATTGAAAGCACCTTCAATGTCAAGAAATTCTGCCATTGTATATTCCTTGACAGCGAGAGAAACCTCTATGTAGCCGACTAGGTCATGAAGGGCTGTTTCAGGGGATTTGCTCTTACTATATGCTGCTGCCGAGACAGGCGATCTCCAGAGATTTTTGCCCCAAGATATGTTTCTATTAACCTCTCAAGAGTCTTCAGCATATACTCTCAAGAGTCTGACAGGCTAATACGACGAAAATCTTTCGCCTTCGTGTGGTAAGATTTTTCTGCTTTCGGAATGAAAACGACCTTCGTATCCCTCCATCCCACAGGTATATATAACATTTTGATACAAGCAGAATATATCTCCCTAAGTCAGGCAATCAGTCTATCAGAGATAGCTTGTAATTCAACCGGTGATACATCATCAGGGCCTGGTGACTAAAAGGAGTCGAAACTTCTTATTGCCCAAAGCATTTTCCACTCAGACACAATTTCCCTAATAACTTCCGACGAATGCATACCAGTGACAACCTCTTCTTGTGCCACGTTGTCCGTTGGAGAATTTCCTGGGAAATGTGTTTCAAATTCTAATTCTAGTGTTTCCTCACTAGGCTTTGTCCATACATTCCCTGATTTCTGAATATACCCCACCGTAGTAGGTCTAGAGGACAGAATCTTTCTTTGCCTAAAAGCCTCCGATGTATCCTACACGGATGTGCAGCATTCCACAAAGGATTTGTTCTGAGCCTTTCTCAGCTCGTCATTATATTCTCTTAGCTCAGCTTTATAGATGTCACAACCGTGGGGTGCTCTTGTGGCTTTCGCCCCGTTGAAGAGTTTTCTGCAGTCCTTCCTGCCGCTGTTTGCCTCTCGGCTTGGCACTTGGACATGCTGACACAAGCGAAACTTATATACCGATGATAAGAGAAGCTGTGGTCATTCAACATTTTCTAGTCGCATATTCCTAACAACCGTGCAGATAAAGAAAATGGAGAAAGTTGGGAACCACAACTTTGAGATAGTCTGTAACTTTATTTATCACGGCACCGCCGTAACCGAAACGAATGATACCAGTTTTGAGATAAAACGAAGAATAATACTGGCAAACAGATGCTACTTTGGACTAAGTAAGCAGTTTAGAAACAAGGCCACCTCTCGACAGACGAAGACTACACTTTACAAGACACTGATACCACCCGTGCTGTTATATGGTTCTAAAGCATGGGTACTTGTGAAAGCAGATGAGGCAGTGCTTGGAGTATTTGAGAGAAAAATTCTTCGTAAAATATATTGACCAGTTTGCGTTAACGGAGAATATAGACGACGTATGAACCATGAGCTGTATGACGACGGTAGGATAGTTACACGCATCAAAATACAACGGCTGCGATGGCTAGGTCATGTTGTCAGAATGGATGAAGAAGCTCCAGCAAAGAAGTCTTTCGGCGGCAAACACGGTGGTACACGCAAAACGGGAAGACCAAAAGCCCGATGGAAAGATCAAGTTGTGGGAGACACCTCGGATATTTTAGAATGAGCGCAGAAGATCGAGGCGCTTGGAACGGTATTCTACGTTCGGCTAGTGGAACAAATATTCTGTCATAGCCAATTAAAGTAAGTAAATATTCCTGCGATTATATCACACGATCCAAAAGTAATATCTGGTACCTCTTGCCTAACAAAGGTCGGTTTATCCCCTTTATTACAAATCACCAGATTGCAACTTATAATAAATTCGATAAGCAACTCACCCCTTTCCTTGACATCTGAACTTCCCCATATCTGGTGATGTACATTAGCATCGCTACCTACAATGAGGCTCTTCTTCCCTGCTGATGCGGCTTCAACCAGCGACTTAAGGTTTGAAAGCGGCATTTCTGAATCGTGTGCCATATATAAGGAAGCCAGCCAGTAATGAGACTTTTTTATTTCAAGGCTGGCTACTACTGAATCTTCAGTGCTTAGCGACGGAAGAAGAAAAACATTTAGACTACTCTTTGCAAGAATACAGGCTCTGTGTCTCCCATTACTGTACCCTTGAGTAATTTATATCACGGAATTCTTAGTCCACAAATCATTCCTCCACACACCAATATTTCCAGGCAGGTAAGAAAGCAATGGAAATGCTCTTTCTCATGACAGTGATCACTTGCGGTGTGGACGATTCCTCCTTAGATGCTTCACTAGCTGCTGCTGTCGAAGTACTTTTAGATTTCCGTCCTTCCCCGCTGGCGTACACCTTGAGCCTAGTCCAACCGGATGACCCACCCACACAGGGCTCGTCGGGTCCCCGGCAGTCTCCTGTAATCCGCCAGATCTTAGCGATGTGGTTCATAGCTCCTCACACAAATGTTCAGCAACAACTCCTTCGGACTTGTTGAGGTATGCCAGATAGCCGGAGTTTAGTATGAATACTGCGTGTCTCGGGTCACCATCAGCCTCATCCAATCTACCAATCTTCCAGATGGTGGTTGAAAGTTTGAGATTAAATTCCCTTAGTCTTCCAAGTATGGATTCAGGATCTGGGGGAATCCTTGGTATCCCAACGTGCGCCATTTGGTAGTGAAGAAATATCTTCCTTCTTGACTAGATCCTGTGCTGCGCCTGGCCAGATCTCACCAATGACACATTTCAATTGACCGTTGATCCCCGAAGGCAAGAAGTCTCTATCAGCCCCAATACCAGCATGCATTATCACAAACTGGAGGAGACCCAGGAAATTCCGCAAGTACGTTGGAGTTTACTGATGATAGTCCATTGACTATCCCTCTCCATTCATTCCTAGATATGCAGCCCTGTTCTTCTCCCTTATCGACAACGGCCATCACCAAACTGTCCCCAGCGACATTAGCAAAGGTTCTTGGACCCATCGCCTTAGTTCTTTTAGGCATGGAATGCCCTCCAGGTGTCCGCAGACTTTTGGCTGACTGCAGTGCAAATCATCAACCGTCTAATGGATTACACTACCGTAGCTATCCGTAAGTGACTTAAAACTTTCCGAAAAATTCCTGCGGAACGAAATAACAAAACGTCCGCTTCACTCAACGGTTCAAACGAGAATCCAACGGTTCAACAAGAAACAAGGTGTTAATTGCTCTAATTATAATTGACATAGAAATTAGATTTTTATACCCTCCACCAAAGGATGGGGGTATACTGATTTCGTTGTTCCCTTTGTAACTCATTGAGACCAGGGATTCGGAGTGGAGCGTGGATCAGAGCGGAGCAGATATTTTCTGAACCTGGAGCGGAGCGGTTTCCAAACTCAAAATCCGCTCCGCTCCTACAAACCTATCCAATCATAGGATAGGTAGTAATCTATTCATTTAGTCATTAATTTACGAACCTACAAAGTTTATATATTCCTGATCGTAGTAAAATTATAAAGCGAATTAACGATGCCCGTGTGTCTATCCGTGCATTGTAATCATGCTTCAACCTTCAAAATTTTTGATATTGAGCTGAAATTTGGCATAAATTCGTATTTCATCCGTACACAGGCTATGTTCTTAATAAGGCTAAATGCGACCATATTTGTAAATAGCTACAATAAAAACCGATTTAGGGTCTTGAGTCCAAAAAGGCTCATTTATTATCCGATTTTACTGAAATTTCAAATAGGTTCCCGATGGGACTATATTTAAGTATAGCTGCAATTTGAAAAGGTTTCATCTTAACGTCAAAACAAGTAAAAACGAGCTAAGTTGGGTCGGGCCATTGCTCGCTTTTGTCAAGTTCTTTTCACCGTTTCTCTTAAAGCAGACACTTAAAAAGGATCAAGCAACAGCCAAACCGATATTAATTGTATCTTTACTTCCAACTACATAAATAGATTAATGCTCTTGAAACTAATTTGTAAAACAACTTCACTTTTCCTTATTTTATATAATACCTAGAATACTTAGTTGCTCATAGCAATGATGTTAAATAACGAACCCGCACAGTCAATTATAGCGCACCGGTGTTGTTGTGTGCGTTACCAATAAAATAAATAAATTGCGCCGTCTAGAGACTTAGGAAGTAAAATCAGGAGGGATTGTATGTGAGTTTTATCAGTTTATAGACTAGTTCAGACCATACTTTGCAAAAATGTTGGAGGTCATAGGAGAAATTATGCAAAGCTTCAGCCATATCGAATAAGAATTGCGCCCACAAGAGGCTCAGAGAAATACAATCGGGAGATCGGGTTTTATGGGTGCTATAAACGGTTATGGACTAATTGGTACTATACATGACAAGAATTTTGGAGGTCATAAAAGAAACAGATTTTCAAAGTTTTGCCAAAGCTGATGAGAATCGCGCCCCCTAGAGGCTCAAGAAGTCAATTCGGGAAATCGAATTATATGGAGACTTCATAAAGATATAGTCCGATATAGACGGCAATCAAGAATATATATAATCGAAGTTGAATATTGCTTGATGCTGTTATCGTAAGGGCAAAAATATTATGTATATCTCTTGCCTATGAAGCGGTGAAAAATAGTAAATTCAATTGTAAAAGAGCGGGAGCGGAGCGAAAAAAACAACTGTGGAACAGGGCATTAAAATTGACGGAGGCGAGTTAGACCCATCGTTAAGTATTCCAATCGGCTTAGAATTTCTTCGCTATTCATGTTTTCTTGAAATCAAGGTACAGGTCGCATTTGTTGTCCAAATCCCATCAAATTTTGCATATACCATTTTTTTGACCCAAGGACGAACGCTGGTTATTTTGGATGAAATGGGTCCATTTATCCGTTTCATCCGATATGGACTTTTAAGACTGTAGTAGGCACAATTTGATACGAATCTTTATAAAATTTAGACATCTAATAACCTTTCTGGAGTTGGCTCAAAATGAACTCCGCCTCTCCTATAGATGTGGGTGCCTTGGCACGTGTAGTCGAGAGTAATGCTACAAACAGTCGCCAGACTTACATATAAGGAAAATACAGTTAAACCAGAATGACGAACAGTTCGTCCCCATCCTTTTTGCAAAGGTGGTGTTTCCAATTCAGATTCAGACGGCGACAGTGTCAATAAAACTGTCATCGCAACCGTATCGAGAGATGAGGACAACGTATTGACGGCAGAAGTGAGTGATGGCTTTGCTAAGCTCACAAGCAGACCGAGAAAGCGATCCGGAGCACGACGAAGGAGACAGAGGAGAATGTACCGGTAGCGCAATCGGGTTAATATGCAGGATGCTGGAAGGGTTGGAACTGACATTTCAAGCACTTTTACGGAAGCTGGAAAGAGAATCAGATCTCTCGAAGAGCATTATACTGCTTAAACGCTGAAAAAGAAAAAGTGTTCCCCGCTTTCAACTACTCTAGGAAGACCAAACTGACCTCCCGCAAAACAATGACCTGCGGAGGGAGGCAAAGTCGACACAGAAACAAAGGAAACACGCATGGCCCCTGAGTCTTCATGGAGGACTGTGACTTCCGAAAGGGAGCCACAGCGATCACGGAATGGGAAGATGGTCGCTGAAAAGGGTAAAGAGCCGTCCTCTTACGTCAGAGGGACAAGGAAGCTCAACAGAGATGAGCTGACGTTTGCAGTCATCGATATCAGCATTGCAGCCGGTAGAATTCCACATGATCATTGGTCCCAAATTGTGCATCTAGTTAACGAACGGGCGTTCAAGTCATACAAATTAAAGGGAACATCTTAACGCTGCTCTTTGCGTCAGCAAAATGTACTGCCACTCCCTGGGGCGCAAAGCTCGAACTGGTGAGAAAAATTAACATCCCCAGCACACAAAATCGACGGTCTTCATCAAGGGTGGGGGCGG
Organism: Stomoxys calcitrans; assembly: GCF_963082655.1. Lineage (NCBI taxonomy): Eukaryota > Metazoa > Arthropoda > Insecta > Diptera > Muscidae > Stomoxys > Stomoxys calcitrans. Next base: position 144,738,473 of record NC_081552.1, on the reverse strand, counting down.
CAAATTCGCGGTGGAACGCATGATGGTAGTCTTAAACAAGCAAAACCAAGATTTGCTCACGGTGAAAAGCTGAAATTTTTTTTTGTTTGTCCATAGGCAGGTTGGAAGATGGGCTATATCGGACTATATCTTGATATAGCCCCCATATAGACCATTCTGCCGATTTAAGGTCTTAGGCCCATATAAGGCAAGACCTTAAATCGGTTCATAATTGGATGGTCTCCATGGAGCACTCCTTCTCCGGCCATCGCTACACTAGGTTTAGAATAACACGGCCAGCGCCGAATCCGATAAGCTTCCGCAATAAGTTGAAAACCAACTAGGAAAAATTCAGAAGATTATTTTATTTATTTAGGCTTTAGACCATTGTTTAATGTTTTCTATCCAAAGAATATCATAGCAAAAAACATTTAAAAGTCAGCAATAGATGTGTGCTTTACAACCTACTCTAGTTGAGATTGTATGTAAAGCACCATGATCCATTTATGATATTTCTTGATCAAAATTGAAATCGCGATACGGATAGCCAATCAAATGCTTGTTAGTTGCTATGCTACGCTAAGCTGCGAACAGAAAGCATTAAACAATGGTCTAAAGCCGGACAATATCCTGCAATGGAATTTCAATTTTGTTTATTTACCAGCTGACCCGGGCCCGCTCCGCTCCGCCTTCTTTTACTTTATACGAAACAAAAGTTTCCTTGCAATATTTATTTTCGACAATAAAAGAGCTTTTAATGAAATACCATGCTACGAAAATAGTATATCGCTTGACAAACAGTTTAGCACTATAAGTGCCTTTATCGGAATCCCATATTATCTTTATTGGTCTACGAATTTAAGTTTGGATGTAAGGTGTACTCCATTCTTAAACTACTTTATTTCAGCCCGATATTCTCATGATATCTGGTTTAGGGGTGTTTTCGGGGGTGAGGTGGTCCCCCAGACACTTGGCCCTGAAAAAATATCAGCATCGTGCTCTTCTTTCAAATACCATTAATTTAAACGCCATATTGCCATTAGTTTAGGGGAGGTTACACGATGAGGCACCCCTCAAACACATGGCCCCAAAATAGGTTATCAAATTCGGTTTCTAATCTCAAATACCTTTCATTTAAGCCACATATTTGCGTGGTAGAAAAATTGTTACCCTTTGGTGGGTGTTTTGGTGATGCCCTAAATACATGGTCCTACATTTGGATATCAGATTCGTATTCTACTCCCAAATGACTTTATTTGAGCCCCATATTGCGATGGTCACTAAAAAATTGCTGTTTGTGGGATATTTTGGGAAAGGGGTAGACCCCTAGAAAATTGGTCCCGAAAGTGGGTATCAATTCTCGCTCTACCCCCCAATACCTTTATTTGAGCCCCATATTGCGATGGTCACAAAAAACTTGCTGTTTGTGGGGTATTTTGGGAAAGGGAAAGTGGGTAGCAAGTCTTGCTCTACCCCCAATTCCTTTCATTTAAGCTCCACATTGATATGGTCGGTAAATATGCCCGTTTTAGGGATGTTTTGGGGATTGGGGTGGTCCCCCAAACACTAAGCCCGGTAAATATTGGGTTGCCCAAAAAGTAATTGCGGATTTTTCATATAGTCGGCGTTGACAAATTTTTTCACAGCTTGTGACTCTGTAATTGCATTCTTTCTTCTGTCAGTTATCAGCTGTAACTTTTAGCTTGCTTTAGAAAAAAAGTGTAAAAGAAGTATATTTGATTAAAGTTCATTCTAAGTTTTATAAAAAATGCATTTACTTTCTTTTAAAAAATCCGCAATTACTTTTTGGGCAACGTGCTCTATTCTCATATATCTATATATCATTTATTTGAACCCCATATTACCATTGGCCTCAAAATTGGATATCAAATTCGTTTTCTAATCTCATTTAAATTTGCGAAATCTTGAGTTTCTGAAAATTAGGCTAAGGTGGAGGGTCCGCCGCCCCATTCAGATATCAAAGAATGTAGTAACCTATTTTCACCATGGAATCAATATGCACCATCTGTAAAAATTTCAAGAAAATCGGGTTCGCCGTTTCTGAGTCTATAAGGAACACACAAACAAACAAACACAAATTGATTTTTATACCCTCCACCATAAGATGGGGGGTATACTAATTTCGTCATTCTGATTGTAACTACTCGAAATATTCGTCTGAGACCCCATAAAGTATATATATTCTTGATCGTCGTGAAATTTTATGCCGATCTAGCCATGTCCGTCCGTCTGTCCATCTGTCCGTCCGTCCGTCTGTCTGTCGAAAGCATGCTAACTTCCGAAGGAGTAAAGCTAGCCGCTTGAAATTTTGCACAAATACTTCTTATTAGTGTAGGTCAGTTGGTATTGTAAATGGGCCATATCGGTCCATGTTTTGATATAGCTGCCATATAAACCGATCTTGGGTCTTGACTTCTTGAGCCTCTAGAGTGCGCAATTCTTACCCGATTGGGATGAAATTTTGCACGACGTGTTTTGTTATGACATCCAACAACTGTGCCAAGTATGGTTCAAATCGGTCCATAACCTGATATAGCTGCCATATAAACCGATCTTGGGTCTTGACTTCTTGAGCCTCTAGAGTGCGCAATTCTTATCCGATTGGAATGAAATTTTGTACGACGTGTTTTGTTATAATATCCAATAACTGTGCCATGTATGGTTCAAATCAGTCCATATCTTGATATAGCTGCCATATACACCGATATGGGGTTTTGACTTCTTGAACCTCTAGAGTGCGCAATTCTTATCCTATTGGAATGAAATTTTGCACCACGTGTTTTGTGACGATATATAACAAATGTGGTAAGTATGGTTCAAATCGGTCCATAACCTTATATAGCTGTCATATAAACCGGTCTTGGGTCTTGACTTCTTGAGCCTCTAGAGGGCGCAATTCTTATCCAATTTGAATGAATTTTGGCATGTAGTATTTTGTTATGATATCCAACAACTGTGCCAAATATGGTTAAAATCGGTTCATAACCTGATATAGCTGAAATGTAAACCGATCTGGGATCTTGACTTCTTGAGCCTCTAAAGGTCGCAATTATTATCCGATTTGCCTGAAATTTTGTACGACGGATTCCCTCATGACCATTAACATACGTGTTTATTATGGTCTGAATCGGTATATAGCCCGATACAGCTCCCATATAAATCGATCTCGCTATTTTACTTCTTGAGCCCACAAAGGGCGCAATTCTTATTCGAATTGGCTGACATTTTACACAGGTCTCCAACATATAATTTAATTGTGGCCCAAACCGGACCATATCTTGATATCGCTCTAATAGCAGAGCAAATCTTTTCTTATATCCTTTTTTTGCCTAAGAAGAGATTACGGGAAAAGAACTCGACAAATGCGATCCATGGTGGAGGGTATATAAGATTCGGCCCGGCCGAACTTAGCACGCTTTTACTTGTTATATATAAGACGACTAACTGAACCTGGCCCACTTCGCAGCGCTTCCTTTTACACCATATGAATTACAATTTTCTTTTCAATTACTCTTCTTTGCATTCATTAAGTTACGTATATATTTTGCGGCCGTGTTTTTATAGAACTTTTGGGATATTGTGGAAGCTTGGAAGGGTAAGAGGGTTAAACAAAAAATACCGAAAACGGTCAAAGGTTAGTTTCTTTCTTTTATTTATTCGAAGGACAGACAACTTGCTAAAACAGTAGTGAAAAGCATATGTTCAACTTTGAACACACTCTCCTGTAACTCTCGCGCTCTTTTTCTTTGTTCGCACAAATAATTTCTATCTCCCAATAGATGGCGCTGAATTTGTTGTTGGTGATGCTTGCTATTGTTTCTAATCGCATTGTAATAATTTTGTCTATTTTTAAATTCAATCGAATTTGCACTTTTTTCGGCCTATCTAATGTCACCGTTGCTCATGGGTAAGCATCTTCGGCTTAACCATGCCAAAAATATCAGAAAAAAATTGAGCACTGGATATTCCTTCAATAATAGTTATTGATTATTTCACCCCCTAATATACAAAAAAAATCATTAAAAATAATTTTAACTTAATTTTGATTCAATTATTTATGTTAATAAATACAAAAAGTAATGTTACATTGGGACCAACCTTAATTCATTGTATGCAGCATTTGATTCCATATCCATTGATTCCCAGAAGTGAGTTTCATATGAATACACCAACACAGCATCGTTTTCCACACAAGAGACTAGCATGTTTTTGATGTAGAATGACCTTAGAATGTTTACAATTTCCATTTTCACCGCTTTCGAGAATTTGAACAGGTTTTTACGCACTCAAATTGTATTAAAACATTTTATTTATCTGTTTAGCAAATATTTTATAATTACGTCAATATTTCAAGTGCAAAGTTCAACAACACTTCTGGCGCGTTGACAAGAATATAAATGTGACGCCGTCAATTCTTAACAGCCTCATGTGTCTGGTATTGAATTGATACCAAATGGTATTAAAAATCTTTGCCTTAGATTACACTACAACCTTATTATTATCTATAGCAAGATAATAATAAGGTTGTAATGTAATTTATGACTTCATATCTCTTGATATCTATCTATATATGTATATAAAAATGGATTTGTGTGTTTGTTTGTAAGTTTGTTTGAATGTTTGTTTGTTTGTGAGTTTATAAATTTGTTTGTTCCGTATATACCTCAAAACGGCTGAACCGATTTCTTTAAAATTTTCACAGATTGTGGGGAGTGGTCCGGAAGAAGCAATTGGCTATATAATTTATTGATATCGGTAGTGGGCGGACCCTCCCCTTACCCTTAAAGTACAACCCCAAACTAAAAGTGAACCGATCGGAACAATATGGGATTCAAAGGACAGGTATTCAAGAGTAGACCGTCCCGACCCCAAAACCCCCTAAAATAGTTGTAATGGACAATAATGACAATATGGGACTCAAATGAAAGGTATTTGGGAGTAGATTGCGAAAATGGTCAAGAAGAAGGAAAATGGATTTTTAGTTTTTTTGTATATTGGATGGGGGAGGAACCTCCCCCGTTACCCCAAAAACACCACCTAAAATCAAAAGTGGACCAATAGGAACAATATGGGTATCAAATGAAAGGTATTGGAGAGCAGAATACGAATATGGTATGTATGTCGTCGTCGTGTGTCGTCCAACCACAATAACTCCCCCAAACAAACATATTGGACGTAAATATCAATAGGGGACTCAAATGAAAGGTATTCAGGACTAGACTACGAATATGACATAAAAAATGAGGTCCAAGTAATTGGGGGTCTCCCCACCCTCAAATGGGAATATAATTCGATCCGAGCTAGATGAGCCTCAAATTAAAAGCATTTGGTAGCAGATTACGAATATAACATTAAACTTTGTGTCCAAGAATCTAAAAGCAATGGGAGATCAAGTGGAGTGAGTCATTCAAATTTGTGCTCCAGTGGTGGATGGAGTAAGGAGACCCCCACAAAATGGCTGTGTGCACCAATTATGACAATATGGGGTTAAATTCAAAGTATAAAGTTGTGGACTGCGAATATGATATCTTTACTCTGCGCATATATCTAGCGGACCACCTCACCTCGAAACAGTTGATCAATTATAATGACCTAACTGGACACTGCCGCCGTACCCCCAAAGTTATGACGTTCAGTGTGATAGCAGCAGTTGCAAACCTTAAGTCAAGGTGGCTGCCATTTTTAGCTCATCGACAAGGAGCCTTCTTTTCCTAGACAAGTCAAAAAACATGCTGCTGGGAAACACTTTCATGTTCAAAAGTTTTACATGGTTAAATTACTAAGAACTGTCGCCACCGCACCTTATATAAAGACCGGCAAATTAGTTCTCTTCCACTGAGAATCGTTTAATATGGCAATTTGATTTGATTTAAAAAGACTAAATTATGACTATTCAACAGGTAGCCATATAGTCAGTTATAGACAACTAACACATGATGATCAATGTTACAGACGCCAAGCCGCTCCAAGCAAGTAGCAGCATAGACAAAGGAAATTTACAGATTCATAACATGTGTTCAAACAAGCTCTAACAGATGGGAGAAATGAAAAATTCTCAGTCGTTTATATGTGATTGCGCAAGCATCCAGGGCGACATGGAACGGAGAACTTTTCAGTTATTTTGTTAACATTTTAGGTATTAAAGTCTAAACCTTTCCCTTATCGATGGCAGCACTAACATTTAAATTAGCGCCATCTATTCTGTTTGCAAATTGATCAAATGGAGACGCCACCACGAATAGAACAAATTTTCTACCCTAAGATAGATAATTCAAGTAGTTTATGTGGCTATCTTTGCCATAGATACAAATTTATTTTATAGAGTGCGAATATCCAAGTTTGTGTTAAGCTGTTAGAGAGGAAGGCTCAACGAACGTACACAGAATCAGAGCTGTTGGAGAGTAGGTTACGTTACAGAGGTGACATTTTTCTACATCTTGAAAGCGAAAGCTCAGTGGAGCGGGTTTGATTGAAAATTTAGCGGAAAGATAAGAAGTCCCCTTTTTCTAGTCGAGCTTAAGTGGCATGCCGATGAGCACACTCGATTCGTTTTGTCACTCGATTCGTTCGCCAAGTCATTGAAAACAGCTGATTTTATAAAGGGAAATAGCTGTTTTCAATGACTTGGCGAACGAATCGAGTGACAACATTAAAAGCGGGAAAAGTTCAGCCGGGCCAAATCATACATACCCTCTACCATGGATCTCATTTGTCATTTTTTTGCCCGATATCTCTTTATAGGCAAACAAAGGATAATGGATATAAATTGCAAAGCTATTGGAGCTATTTCAGGTTATCAACCAATTCGGAACATGCTTGGTTTGGCTGTTGGAGACCATAGTAGATGTCATTGCGCAAAATGTCAGCAAAATGTCAGCAAAAATAGGATTAGAATTGAGCCTGTAGTGGCTTAAGAAATAAAATCGGGAGATCGATTCACATGGGAGCTATATCCGGTGATGGACCCATTCAGACCATATTTGGCACGTATGTGGAAGGTCATAGAAGTCTTTAAAATAATGGTTAGCCAAATCGCATAATAATTGCGCCCTCTAGAGGCTACATCAAGTTTTAAACCGGTTTGAAGAAAACTTATCACAGATGTTGGAAGTCATAACAAAATATCTTATACAAAATTAGAGACAAATCGGATAAGAAGTGTGGCGTTTGGGGGCTCAAGAGGTCAAGATCCAAAACATAGACCAATATGAGCCATTTAAAATCCTTACTGACCTACACTAATAAGAAGTATTTGTGCAAATTTTTAATGCACCTAGCTTTCTCCTTTCGAAAGTAAACATGCTTTTGACATACGGACGGACCGACATCGCTAAATCGACTTAGAATATCAATACGTTCAAAAATATACATATATATTTTATTGGGTCTCATATGAATATTTCGATGTTTTACAAACGGAATGACGAAATTAGTTTATGATGGAGGGTACAAAAAGAAAAAACTTGTTTAGTGGTCTAGGCCTCAAGTTTTTGTACTGAAGTCATAAATGGATAATGATTATTGTCGCAACTATTATTGAAGAAATATCCAGTGGATGGGTAAGCCGAAGATGCTTGCCGATGCCCAACGGTGACATTAGATAGGCCGAAAAAAAGTTAAAAATTCGATTGAATTTAAAAATAGAAAAAATGATGACAATGTGATTGGAAAAAGCAGCGAGCATCACTAACAACAAACTCAGCGCCATCTATTGGGAAATAGATGTTATTTGAATAGCCAAGCGAACCCGAACAAAGAAAAAGAGCGCGAGAGTTAGAGTAGAGTGTGTTCATAGTTGTTCATGTGCTTTCACTACTGTTTTAACAAGTTGTCTGTCCTTCGAAATATTGTTTTAATTGGTTCATAATCTTATATAGCCACCATATAAACCGATCTGGGATCTTGACTTCTGGAGCCTAAAGAAGTCGGAATTATAATCCGATTTGGCTGAAATTTTGTACAACCATTTCTCTCATGAGCTTCAAAACACATGTCAATTATGGTCTGAATCGGTCTGTAGCCTGATACAGCTCCTATATAAACCGATCTCTCTATTTAACTTCTTGAGTCTCCAAAGGGCGCAATTTTTATTCGAATTGTCTGAAATTTTACACAACGACTCCTACATTCAGTTTAATTATGGTCCGGACCATCAGATCATAGATTGATATAGCTCCAATATCATAGCAATTTATTTCTTTTATCATATGTTTGCCTAAAAAGAGATACCGGGAAAAGAACTAGACAGATGCGATCCATGGTGGAGGGTATATAAGATTCGGCCCTGCCGAACTTGGCACGCTTTTACTTGTTACTTCTCATTTTTGTTTGAAAGATAGGTGATGGGAAATTATCGATAGTATCGATACTATCGATATTTATTAGAAATATCGAATGTTGTGATTATCGATAGTCAGGAGGAGGCCATTTTTCACTTAATAGAACCTCAAAAAATCATCCAGGAGCCATGCATGCGTTTACAAAAATATTCAGTAAAGGATTCTTTATTTAAAAATCACAACAAATTTCACTCAGTGTCGTAAAAGAACTACGGGCTCTAAGTAAAACCCCACGGCGGGTTAGGTGTCGTACGGAAACGTACGATGTGGTATTCAATATGTTAAGAGACTCATGAAAATTATTTCACCAAGGAACCGTTCTCTTCCCATAAACCCTCGAAATATACGGTATGGCATTAAAGGTGGCTTGAGGAAAAATTCTACAAATATTCGCCTTCTCGCGATTCACTCCAACAGAAACTCTTACTCTCACAAATCTCGGAATACCTTGATGAAAACAACCGCCAGTCCAGAGTCCGGTATTTCGGTCTTTTAAATTTAACATCTGGTTCAGAATCACATAAAAAAGCCGATATTACTGGCAAATGATCGCTGCCATCAAGCTTTTCCCAGTGTTCCACCTCAAAAATGTTACCAGCGCAGGAGAGCAGAGGATCAAATCTATATTGGTCAAAGACTGAAAAATACTAAGGTAAATACGGAGCCATCGTTTTAAAGAATGAATTCAGTGTTATCCATGGCATTGTTAGAGAGATCACCAATAACTCTGCCAAGCATTTAAGCCCCCTACAATTATCGTGGGGCCATTAAAGTTGTTAAGCGCCCTGTTCAATTTGTTAGAGGCTATATTATGTCGTGGGTATGTAGCTGTATGTAGATGTATGTAGATATAATGGTTAATATGGTTATGTGTTTAGTTTAAAAACATACATTTTCAAAATCGCCTGGACAGTTAATCTGTTTGTGTTCAACAACGGATTTATGTATAAGGAGCGAAACACTTCCGTATCGCGTGTTTGCCGTGTTCTTAGAATATAAATAATAATTTATAGGCACTAGTAGAGGGATACTACTGTTATCAGTATGCAAGTGGGTTTCTTGCAGAGAGATAACTTTCGATCCGATCCGCCGATTTAGGGTCTTAGGCCCATAAAAGCCACATTTATTCTCCGATTTTGCTGAAATTTGGGACAGTGAGTTGTGTTAGGTCCTTCAACATACTCCGTCAATTTGGCTCAGATCGATATAGATTTGAATATAGCTGCCATATAGACTGATTCGCCGATTTAGGGTCTCAGGCCCATGAAAGCCACATTTATTATCCGATTTTGCTGAAATTTGGGACAGTGAGTTATGTTAGGCCCTTCGATATTTATCTTAAATTTGGCCCAGATCGGTTCAGATTTGGATACAGCTGCCATAAAGACCGATCTCTCGATTTAAGGCTCTGCGCCCATAAAGGCGAATTTATTGTCCGATTTTGCCAAAATTAGGGACAGTGAGTTGTGTTAGACCCTTCAACATTCATCTTCAATTTGGCCAAGATCTGTTTATAATTGGATATAGCTGCCATATAGAACGATCTCTCGATTTAAGGTTTTGGGCCCATAAAAGGCGCATTTATTGTCCAATGTCGCCGATATTTGGGACTGTGAGTTGTGTTAGGCTCCTCGACATTTGTCTGCAACTTGGCCCAAATCGGAGATTTGGATATAGCTGGTTTATTTTTAGATATAGCTACTAAAAAGACCAATATTTTGTTATAGACAATTGAACAATGACTTGTACTTATTAGTATTTGGTCCGAATCGGAACATATTTCGAAATAGCTGCTTAGGGGCATACGGTATGCATTTTTCACCGGATTTTGACGAAAGGTGGTTTACATATATACACGAGGTGGTGGGTATTCAAAGTTTGATATAGCTGCCATATAAACCGATCTTGGGTCTTGACTTCTTGAGCCTCTAGAATGCGCAATTCTTATCCGATTGTAATGAAATTTTGCACATAGTGTCCATAACCTGGTACAGCTGTCATATAAACCGATCTTGGGTCTTGATTTCTTGAGCCTCTAGAGGGCACAATTCTTATCCGATGGGAATGAAATTTTGCACATAGTGTTTTAGCATCACTTCTAACAACTGTGTTAAGTATGGTTCAAATCGGTCCATAACCTGGTATAGCTGCCATATAAACCGATCTTGGGTCTTCACTTCTTGAGCCTCTAGAGAGCGCAATTCTTACCCGATTGGAATGAAATTTTGCACGACGTGTTTTGTTGTGATATCCAACAACTGTGCTAAGTATGAATTAATTCGGTTCATAACCTGATATAGCTGCCATATAAACCGATCTGGGATCTTGACTTCTTCAGCCTCTAGAGGTCGCAATTATTATCCGATTTGCCCGAAATTTTGTACAACGGATCCTCTCATGACCATCAACATACGTGTTTGTTATGGTCTGAATCGATCTATAGCCCGATACAGCTCCCATATAAATCGATCTCTCTATTTTACTTCGTGAGCCCCCAAAAGGACGCAATTCTTATTCGAATTGACTGACATTTTACACAGGTCTCCAACATATAATGTAATTGTGGTCTAAACCGGATCATATCTTGATATGAACTCTTTTCATATATCATTTTTTGCTAAGAAGAGATGTCGGGAAAAGAACTCGACAAATGCGCTCCATGGTGGAGGGTATATAAGATTCGGCCCGGCCGAACTTAGCACGCTTTTATTTGTTATGTTTCACTTATTTCATTTTTCTTCTCTCTTGAGATGACTCTTACGAAAGAAGCAAAATAAAACGTCAGATTTCTAACCGTTGCACCCAGAAGCTATTTTTTCGGAGAGGAAAAGAACCTCTATAGGAATCTACTGTCTATGGATTTCTGTGTTTTAATACCCGATGCAAATCCGTGAGCGCAGAGAGGACGTAGACAATGTCAAAATTATCAAACCGGTTTCCACTATTTCGTCATTTACTTTACACTTTATTGTTTCAATTTTGCGAACGTTTTGGTGTTTAAATTATTCTAGAATCTCTTCTTCGTTGTTTTGACGCAAATCAAATGCAAATTTGCCCATGAACATGCCATTAAGAAACAGGGGCAAACTTCTCACATACCAATGAATGTTGTCCGATTCAAGTTTAAGCTCAGTGATAAGGGGGCCTCCTTTTTATAGGCGAGTCCGAACGGTGTGCCGCAGTGCGACACCTCTTTGGGAAGAGTCTTTACATAGCTGTCATTCCAAGTGGTGTACTACCTCATAAATGTCGCCAGCATTAGGAGGGGATTACCACCGCTGAAAAATTTTTCTGATGTTCTCGCCAGGATTTAAACACGGGTCCAGCGCCATAAGCGGAGATTCTAACCTCTCCGCTACGGTGACGTAGATCATTCGATAAATAGCGCCTTTGGAAAGAAAAAGTTTAAACTTTGTAACTCGTCCAATTTTTTTAAATGGATCAGTTTAGTTTTTACGAGTAGAGTGCCATTTCTAAGCTTCGTGCATTCATTCACTTCTCCATCACACGTTCTCTCAATTATTTTTCTTATCAAGAAGGGAGAACATTAAAAAGAGTTTATGTGCTGTTTTACCCTTGGACGTTTAAATATTTTGGCCCATCAATTTTATTGTAAAAAGCTCACACGTAAATCACTAATTGTTTGGCACCTTATTGATGTTTTTCTACTATTTGTGTTCTGATCTGTCTATTCGATCGCAAAAATGTTTTATTGTGTTATTTGAAGATCTTTAGTTTGCCTTAACTCAACCGTTCTCTGGATAGGAAACCTGGATGGAATAGAAGGCTTTTTCGAGATGACAGGTATCCGATCAAGTGCAAGACATTGCTGCCACAGACACAGTCTTAGATATACGGGATTCTGGCATTACAATCTGGCAGATGATGATACATAGATGGATCAGATCTAGAGGATAGAGTGGGCCTGGGGTGTCTACAATGAGAACCCAGGGACTGAGATCTGTTTCCGACTGCCTGACCACAATACGGTTCTACAGACGGAGATCCGGGCAATTACGGAATGCATGAGGTGTTGTGGTGTTATCGCGAGAACGTGGAGTGTGAACATCTTTAGGGACAGTAAACTGGCCGACACGATCCATGTGTAGGTCATACGGGGAAGATGAAGAGACGCTAGAGTATTTCCTATGTCATTGCCCGGCTTTTGCGGCTAACAGACACCGGCACTAAGTGGAGACACAAAACCAGTCATGAACTAACTTTGGGAAAACAATTAGGTATTTTCTAAGTAGCACAGAATTCCCGACTTAAGCCTCGTACTGACTTGGACTTTTCGAACGAACAACTGTCAAAACGTATTATAAAAAAACAAGTAAAAGCGTGCTAAGTTCGGCCGGGCCGAATATTATATACCCTTCACGATGGATCGCATTTGTCAAGTTCTTTCCCGATATCCCTTTTTAGATAAACAAAGGATAAAAGAAAAGAATTATTATGCTAATTAAATTGAATGTTGGATACCACAGTAGAAGTATATGTGCAAAATTTTAGCCAAATCGAATAAGAATTGGGCCTTTTAAGGTCTCAAGAAGTAAAATAGGGAGATCGGTTTATAGGAGAGCTGTATCAGGCTAAAGACCGATTCATACCATATTTGACACGTATGTTGGAGGTAATGGAAGAAGCCGTTGTATAATTTTATTTCAGCCAAATCGGGTAGTAATTAGGCCTACTTAAGGCTCAATAAGTCAAAATCCCAGGTCGGTTTGGCACAGTTGTTGGGAGTCATAACAAAACAACTCGTGCAAAATTTCAGCCAAATCGGATAGGAATTGCGCCCTCTAGTGGGTAAAGAAGTCCAGGGTCAAGATCGGTTTATATGGCAGCTATATTAGATTGTGGACCGATTTAAATCATACTTAGGACAGTTGTTGGAAGTGATACCAAAACACTACGTGCAAAATTTCTGCCAAATTGGATAAGAATTGCTCAAGAAGTTAAGATCCCAGATCGGTTTATATAGCAGCTATATCAAAACATGGACCGATATGGCCCAATTACAATCCCAGCCGACCTACACTAATAAGAAGTATTTGGGCAAAATTTCAAGCGGATACCTTTACTCCTTCGAAAATTAGCGTGCTTTCGACAGACAGACGGACGGACAGACATGGCTAGATCGACTTAAAATGTCATGATGATCAAGAATATATATATACTTTATGGGGCCTTAGACGAATATTTCGAGGAGTTACAAACAAAATGACGAAATTAGTACACCCCCATCCTATGGTGGAGTGTATAAAAATGGTGACGAAGAAAATGCGAACATATGCCGTAGAAGTGGTACTGAGTTCTATAAGCAAAATAGTAGCGGCATGTCGCTGCGCCAATACAAATTTCGCTTCTATTCATTGCCAATGTAATTAAATGCTCACGAAATGCGCGAACCAATCAACTTTGTTTCAATGATATTGTCTTCGTTGTGTGTTGTTGTTTGACTTTTATTCGTGTTCTGGGAAAAATTGAATCCGTCGGATTTCGCAATAATTTAACAGGTATTTTTGCTGCGAATGGAGTCAGTACTAGGCTCTAGGCGATTACTGGCTTAGATGTATGTCCCAAGTGGCATGGTGCGGACTAATATCCGCACGCTCTTTTCAACCTAACCTTATGTAACCTATAAAATTTAGCATGAGGTGTGTTTTCGACGACCTAATTAATGTGCAAACATTCATCAAAATCGGTTTAGATTTATTGTAGATATGGCTCCGATGTATATCTTGCATCCAATATGGCCTTTTAATGCTGTAGTGGGCACAATTTGGCTATTCACAAAACTTAGCATGAGGTGTTTGATTATCTCAATGTGTGTGCATGAATATTTCATCAATATCGGTTCATACACTCAACCAAAATTGTTATTCAAAACTGCAGAAATGTTTGCTAAAACAGAAGTTTTTGTCTGTTGAAAATGGGAAAGCAGCTATTACTGCTATTTTAGCAAACATGGGACGGCTGTATTGGCAAACACTTCGATTAGCTAAATCAGCAAACAAAATCTGCTGCTTTAGGTACAAAAATTTGCTGAAAAAAATGTATGCTATCTTTTATGTTTGCCTGTTACTTGTTTTGAATATTTTAGGCATTTTTTTAGAAATTGTTTTAGAAATTTAGTTGGAAGAGATGATTTCAATTTGTGGAATATTACTGTAACGAAGCTACCTGATCAAAAGATTCCATGTACACATGACATCGTACCCATGACATGGCCTATTGTTTCTGAATTTAAAGAAAAAGGATTATGGAAAGTATATGTTCAGTAGTAATTATAAACATCCACTGAGACACACGTTTACATATGTGCTTCTTTAAAATTAAGCAGCAGTCATATTCAGCATACAACAGCAGTCAGAGTTACTCTGAAATTGCATAACTACTGCTATAATAGCTGCAAAATTAACTACTAATATTCAGCAGACAGTGTTTGCTATTCTCAGCAAATTTTTTTCTATGAGTGTACCCTACTGCAACACTGTGGTACAGGTATTAAACTTAGTGCATTTGTTTGCAACGCCCAGAAGGAAGAAACTTAGGCCGATTGATGAGCATACCGATCGACTCAGAATCACTTTCTGATTTGATTAAGCTATGTCTGTCTGTCCATTTTAATTTGTATACAAACTACAGCTCGCAGTTTTCGTCCAATCTCCTTCAAATTTGGCAATTACACGTTTTTTTGGGCGTAGAGACGAAGCCTATTGAGGAGATTGGAATAATCGGTTCACATTTGGATAAAGCTCCCATATATATGCGTCGGATTTTGAGAAATATTGCACTTAAGTGCTCATTTGTTGACCGATTCTCTCGAAATTTGGCTGGAATTTTTTTTTTATTACTCTCGTCATTACTGGTGAATTTCATAGAAATCTGTTAAGATATGGCTGACATACTAGAGAATCTGCAAGCGCATTTATTGACCACAATATCTAGAGTTTGGTCCAAATCGGTTCAGGTTTAGATATAGCTCCCACATATATGTTCGTCCAATTTTGAGAAATATTGCAATAATGTATTCATTTATTAACCGATTCTCTCGAAATTCGGCAGGAAGAATTTTTTTATAGCTCTTAATAATACTTTTTCAAGATTGGGAAGACTAGGGTAGGCAGAAATTTTCATTCTGCGACACCAGTCCGGGCAGTGGCAGGTGACTCAATATTCAGCATACAACAGCAGAAAATCAGCAAGGAGCTGCAACGGCTGGTGGGAAAGCAAAACATACAGGAAACGAGGTGATAATAGGGTGCGATGCGAACTCTCGCCACATTTCGTAGGGTAGCACCAACACTAATAAACGGGGCCAAGCCCTGGCAGAGTTCTTGAATACTAACGACCTAATAACACTTAATATTGGTAACACCGCAACCTTTGTTAATAGGATTAGGGAAGAGGTATTAGATGTGACGATATGTTCCGAAAATCTGATCGATGTGTTTCAGGATTGGAGGGTCTCCCTGGAACACTCTTTCTCTGACCATCGCTACATTAGGTTTAGAATAGCACGGCCAGCGCCGAATCCCATAAGCTCCCGGAATAAGTTGAAGACCAATTGGACAAAATTCGGAAGGCTACTCAGAAGAAGACTTGGGCATGATTATTTAGATTGTCCAAGCATAGAAGAGATTGACGAGAATGTCAACAGGATTACGACTGCACTGGTGGGATCGTTCAAAGATAGTTTTCCTCTTCGGGAGAGGAAATCAGCCCAAGAAAAACCCTGGATGACCGGGGAGATTCGCAATATTGGGAAAGAGGTCCGCAGACTTTTTAACAGAGCATGTCGTAAAAAAGCGGAATTTTATTGGGATGTGTATTACACACGGCTCAAGGAATACAATAAGATTACCAGAGCGGCAAAACGTGCCTCCTGGAAGCTTTTCTGCGAACAGGTCGATAGAGTTAATGACGCTGCCAAGATAAAAGAGTTTCTCTCAAAAACCCATGTCCAAACTGAAACTTAAGTAGACGATATGTAAGGACATGTTGAGGCTTTTGATGAAAACCCACTTTCCACAGGATACGACGGGACTCACGGAGGCACCAGAATCTTGGAATAATGACGTTGATCGAAGGTTTGTAATAACGGAATTAATGGTGAAGGAATCCTTGATGAGCTTCAGACCATTTAAGTCACCCGGACCTGATGGAATATTTCCGGCGTTATTACAGAAAGAGGCACACTATCTGGCCCTCGTCTGCCCAAAATTTTCACAGCGTGCCTAGGACTAGGATATACTCCGAAAGCCTGGCAGGAGGCAAGGGTGGTGTTTATACCCAAGCCCGGCAAAACAAGCTATGCGACACCAAAGGCCTTAAGACCCATAAGCCTTAAATCCTTTCTACTCAAAACCATGGAACGTATTGTGGACACCATGATAATGAGTATGACATCCAGCGAACTGCTCAAATATAAACAGCATGCTTTTGTCAAGGGAATGTCGGTGGAGACTGCCCTGCTCGAGGTTGTGCATAAAATAGAAGAATCCTTCGATGCCAAAACGTACACACTGGCGGTATGCATTGACATCGAGGGGGCTTTTGACAATGTGCGGAGCGACACACTGATCCAATCCTTAGACCAGTACCGGGTGTAACCGGTCCTTAGAGACTGGATAAACCATATTCTAAGGAACAGGTGGATAAATTGTGTGTCCCATTGCATACATATAAGGAAGAAAGTAGCACAGGGGGCATTTTATCGCCACTCCTATGGGTGACAATCATAAATGACCTATGCTGACTGAGGAGGGATTTGAAACCGTCTGCTGCGCAGACGATGTAATAATACTTCTAAGAGGTAAGGATCCGAACGAGCTATGCAGAAGAGCCGAAAGGGTTTTGCATATGGCATATGACTGGGCTAGACCCAGAGGTCTCAATGTTAACCCAGAGAAGAGTGAAATATGCCTGTTCACGAGGAAGACGAAGGTGGGCCAATTTAACGCACCACGTTTCCTCAATAAGGCGATTTCGATATATGACAAGGTCAAATACTTATGTGTGATCTTGGACAGGAAACTGAATTGGAAGTGTCACAGTCAGGAGCGTACTGAGAAGGCTCACAGATGTTGGGCACTATGTAGATGGACCGTAGGCTCGAAATGGGGCCTGAATCCTAGGATAATCCACTGGCTCTACAGGAGCGTGATTAGACCTATACTTACTTACGCCTCAGTAGTTTGGTGGACTGCTATGGAGAAAAAGTGCAACATAAAGACCATACTACAGGTTCAGAGAACATGTTGTCTTGGCATAGGCTGAGCGATGAGGACCACACCCACTAGGGCACTGAAGACTATTCTAGATATCCGACCCATTGACATACAGATTAAGTGTGAGGCAGCCACTACGGCTATGAGACTTAAGGCGATGGGAGAATGGATTGAGAATGGGAGCAGCTTATACCATCGCGGTATAATCGAGGAGACGATAGGAAACCTGGATGGAAGTGGAGAGGTTTCCGATCGGATACCTGAGATGAACCTAAAAGTCGAGTGCGAGGCACTGCTGCCATCTGCACAGTCTTGGATTGACGGAACCCTAGTATTGCCATCTGGAAGATCATGTTACACGGATGGATCAAAGCTAGAGGACAGAGTGGGACTGGGGGTTTACATTGAAAACCCAGGGACTGACACCAGTTTTAGACTGCTTGACCATAATACGGTCTTGCAGGCGGAGATCCGGGCGATCACGGAATGCGTGAAGTGGTGTGTTGCTAATGCGAGGACGTCGAGTGTGAACATCTTTACCGACAGTAAAATTGCCATAAGGGCAATAACAACCAGGACGGTAAGGTCAGGAACAGTCTTGCAGTCTAAGAAGGAGATTAACGCCTTCTCTGAGGATGGGATTTGGCGGTGAAGGCCAGAGGACTGCCGTCAATAAACTTGGTTAACCCGAAGCAAAACAGCAAAAAGGTCGGTAGGACGGCGAAAATCCTATGGGGGGATCCAGATCGTGAGAAGACGAGGCTATTACTGAAAGAAAGCAAGAAGGAGGTCAGTATCATTACGGGACACATAGGACTACGAGCTCACTTATGTAAAATCGGTGCGGCAAGTGATAGCATGTGTGGGGCATGCGGGGAAGATGATGAGACATTGGAGCATTTCCTTTGTCATTGTCCGGCTTTCGCGTCCAACAGATATCGGTACTTAGGTGGAGACACAATATCAGACATGCACCAAACTTAGGGGTGACATTGAAAACAATTAAGGATTTTGTAAGCAGCACGGAATTCCTAACTTAAAATTTTCTTTTTAGAGGTTACTTTATAGTTTTTAGAGAGCACAACAACCCGGTTACTGACTTAGGTGTATGTCCATTTGATACGGATTGTTTAATAACCCATCTGAAAACATCCGCCGAGACCCATCAAATTGATTCAGAATTAGATATAACTCCCACTTTGTACTTATAGATTAGGTGTAGGGTATTATATAGTTGGCACCGACCGCCTTTTGCCTCTCCTTACTGGTTTGTATTTGAATTAAAGCGTGAAATGGTCTATATACCCTAGTCGACTTTCAACTAGTGTTACTCTGAATGTTAAAACCCAAGTAGAACATCGCATTTTTATACCCTCCACCATAGAATGGGGGTATACTTATTTCGTCATTCTGTTTGTAACTCCTCGAAATATTTGTCTAAGACCTCATAATGTATTGGGTTGCCTAAAAAGTAATTGCGGATTTTTTAAAAGAAAATAAATGCATTTTTAATAAAACTTAGAATGAACTTTAATCAAATATATAATTGCCATTTTGTTCGATAACCTTTTGCCATCTTCCTGGCAAATTTAGTATTCCACCCTCATAGAACTTCTGGCCTTTATCTGCAAAAAACTGAACCAAGTGCGATTTTATAGCCTCATCATTGCCGAAAGTTTTACCATTTAAGGAGTTCTGCAAAGATCGAAATAAATGGTAGTCTGATGGTGCAAGGTCAGGGCTATATGGTGGATGCATCAAAAGTTCCCAGCCAAGCTCACTCAGTTTTTGGCGAGTGACCAAAGTTGTGTGCGGTCTAGCGTTGTCCTGGTGGAATATGACACCTTTACGATTGATCAATTCTGGTCGCTTCTCCTTGATGGCTGTATTCAATTTGTCCAATTGTTGACAGTAAACATCCGGATTAATCGTTTGGTTCCTTGGAAGCAGCTCAAAATATACCACACCCTTCCAATCCCACCAAACAGACAGCATAACCTTCTTTTGGTGGACATCAGCCTTTGAAGTGGTTTGAGCTGGTTCACCATGCTTGGACCATGATCGTTCTCGACTAACGTTGTTTTTAACAATCCATTTTTCATCTCCAGTTATGATTCGTTTTAAAAACGGATCGAATTCATTGCGTTTAAGGTGCATATCACAAGCGTTGATTCGGTTTGTTAAATGAATTTCCTTCAATACATGTGGTACCCATATTAAAATTGACGCCAAACAAACAAATGTAAACAAAATTTCGCGCACTTTTTTTCTAAAACAAGCTAAAAGTAACAGCTGATAACTGACAGAAGAAAGAATGCAATTACAGAGTCACAAGCCGTTGAAAAAATTTGTCAACGCCAACTATATTACTACTATATTACCGACTTTTTGGGCAACCCAATATATCCGTCTGTCTGTCGAAAGCACGCTAACTTTCGAAGAAGTAAAGCTAGCCGCTTAAAATTTTACACAAATACTTCTTATTAGTGTAGATCAGTTGGGATTGTAAATAGGCTATATCGGTCCATGTTTTGATATAGCTACTAAACTTTTGCATAAGGTGTTTAATTATGACTTCCAACAACTGTGCTCAGTATGGTTGAAATCGGTCCATAACCTTACATAGCTGCCATATAAACCAACCTGCGATCTTGACTTCTTGAGCCACTAGAGGGCGCAATTCTTATCCGATTTGGATGAAATATTTCTACAACGGCTTCTCCCATGACCTTTAATGTTAAAGTGTCAAATATGGTCTGAATCGTTCTATAGCCTGATACAGCTCCTATTTTACTTCCTTACCCCTAAATTTTTACTCGAATTGGCTGAAATTTTACACAATGATCTCCAACATTCAATTCAATTATGGTTCAAATCGGACCATAACTAGTTATTTCTCATATGAGTAATGAACTTTTATTCTCTGTCACTTCCTCTATATAACCCCAAAAGAATCACAAAATTATTTCTTCTTTATCCGATTTTATGTATCCGGCATTATCGAAGACCGTATTTCAAAAATGTAGAAAGGGGGTACTTTATAATGGAACCTACATATAAAGTTGGACCCATTTGAACCACATTCGCATTTAAAAGGCTTACGATGATTATTCTGGAGTTCAATCTATATGGTGGCTATCGAAATATGGAATTATGGGGTGAGTAAATTATAACAAAATTCAGCTTTCAAAAACCTAAAACTGTTAAGTTGAATCCTACACTTATAAGGACGTCATCTTTAAAATTTTGCTGGGATATGACACGAATTACCTGATATTACCTAATATTGCTTCCTTTTAAATAACTATTCAATTTTAAAAATATATATATGGGAACATAAATAAACCAAAGAGCAATGAATCGTAGCACTTGAGCATAAAGTACCCAAATGCATTTCAGAAAAATTAGAAAATAATTCTTACCTAGCAGCAACATAAGCAAAGCAACATTTGTATCGCTGTGCAGCTTTCTTTTCGACTATTCGACTTTTTTATCAGTGAAAGTTGACTTAGACTTTTTGACTTTTTTTCACAAAAGTGGACCTCCGCTTGATACACACTACAATGGTAGTGTGTAACCTTCTCAATATGACCAGTGCACGTTCTTCAATGATCTTCAAAGCCCATCTGGTCGTCTAATTTGGAACCATCCATGAAGTATACCTCTAAGAGAGCTTGGAAAATTTCCCCTAACCCAATACCCACATCATAAGCGTACGCGACCACTTGTTCCTCTTTCTCATCCAGGGACAATAATATATTGTTAATGGTTATATTCCAAAGTTGAGGAGACAGTACACCTCCTTGAGGTGTTCCTCTGCTACCCATATCTTTAGATCCTCAGATGCCAAGCCTGCCGAAATGCATTTTGTAGTAAATAATTTATTTATAAACTTTCTTGCGATAGCGTTTATGCCTAGAAATTTCAGTTCCTTCATGATTGACGTCGTAATAGGTAGTCATATTCGGGAAAAACTTTAAGTCACTCAAGGATAGATATGATAGTGTTATCTAGTAGGCGGTTGATGATCTGCGTCTGTTTACAGTGGAGAGACAGATCTAGATCCCGGGAGTAGATTTTGAATGGACTACAAAAACCCAACAACTGCGGTGGTGGAATAAGGCCGTAGCATGTTGTCTGCAACAGAGTCCTCGACTGGTGGACCGGCTGCGCCAGCCTTCACTAGTAGACAGACGTCAGGTCAGCAGGGGCTTTTAACGAAGACACCTGGTTCGAGTCTTAAGGACAAGTCTGAACTTATTTTATCTTCGCATGTCTATAATTTGCCTAGACCAGCGGCCTTATCTGGCAAACTTATACGGAATAATAAAAGGCACATCGCTCACAGGTTAATTGAAAAGCTTGACGCGAATGATCCTAAATTTGGCTCGGGGATTCGCTACACAGGCTACCACAAAGACTACACATCTATATTCGGAATCTGCACCGCAGTCAGCCAAAAGGCTGCGGTAACCTGGAGGGCATCCCATGCTTAAAAGAACTAAGGCGAACAATAGTAATATGTGTCCAAGAACCTCTGCTAATGTCGCAAGGGACAGTTTGGTGATGGCAGTTGTCAACAAGGGAGAAGAACAGGGCTGCATACCTAAGACCAGTTGGAATGCGATAGTCAATGGCTGTCATTTATATACTCTGATGTCGTTACGGAATTGCTGGGTCATCTACAGCTTTCTCAACTGCCCCTGGATGCGTAAGGAGGGGATTTGACGTGTTTCTTATCCAAGCACCATGGGTGTATAGAGGAATGGTTCGGGGAATCCAAATTCCTTGATTTTAACCACTTAAGGCTACGGAGAATGAGAGACATAAAGCTTGCATTCTGGCAGAAAGCAGCCATAATGTGCTTTATCTTCCGTCGCTAAGCACTGAAGATTCAGAAGTAGCCTGCCTTTAAAATAATAGGTCTTATTACTGTCTGGAATCCCTTTATATGGCACACGATTCGGAGATGCCGCCTTCAAGCCTTAAGTTGCTGGTTGAAGCCGCTTCAGCAAAGAAAAATAGCCTCATTGTAGGATGTGATGCTAATGCACATCACCAGATATGGGGAAGTTCGGATATCAAGGAATGGGATGAGCTGGTTATCGAATATATGATAAAAACCGACCTTTATTACCAGGAACAGGCCGGAGGTACTAGATATGACCTTTTAATCGGATGATATAAGTGTAAGAATATGCGACAAAGAAGTGTCGGATGACCACAGCTTCTCTGATCATCGTTATATTAGTTTTAGCCTTGGAGAAAATATTGCAGAAGTGGTCCCTCGGCTAAACAGAAGAAAGGCGGATTGGGATAAATTTCGGCACAAATTCTGCACCACTATCCCTACTAGACCAGAAAAGGAAGTGGATACTATGAAGGATATAGGCATAGTGGTCAAGCGGAAAATTCCTCAACAGAGCAAAAGCCACAACAGCACCACACGATTGGGACATCTATAAGGCTGAGCTAAGAAAATATAAGGGCGAGCTGAGAAAGGCTCAGAACAAATCCTGGGTAGAATTCTGCAGCTCCGTGGAGGATACATCTGAGGCCTCTAGGCTAAGGAAGATTCTGTCCTCGAGACCTATTACGGTGGGGTATATTCAGAAGTCAGAGAATGTATGGACAATGGCTAGTGAGGAAACACTAGAACTACTCTTTGATACACATTTCCCGGAAATTCACTAACGGACAACGTGTTCGTCGGAGGTTATTAGGGAAATTGTGTCTGAACCGAAAATCCTTTGGGCGATAAAAAGTTTCAACTCCTTTAAGCGCCAGGCCCTGATAATGTATCACCGGTGGAATTACAACATAAGTCTGATAGACTAGTCCCTTGGCTTAGGGAGATATTCTCTGCTTGTATCAGCATGTCATATATACCTGTGGGATGGAAGGATATGAAGGTAATTTTCATTCCGATAGCAGAAACATCCTACCACACGAAGGCGAAAGATTTTCGTCCTATCATTTTGTCATCCTTTATGCTGAAGACTCTTGAGCGGTTGATGGAAACATATCTTAGGACAGGGATCCCTGGAGATCGCCCTTCTCGGCAGCAGCATGTATATACAATGGTAAAGGCAAATCCACTCTCTCGCTTTCAAGGAATATACAATGGTTGCATTTCTTGACATAGAAGGCGCTTTCAATAATTAATATGGTCTTGATTCAATTCAAAATATAAAAATGATCGCAAGTTAATTGCGATCTGCTTGGTTAGGCTTGGTAAAGTTGAAATAGGGTTCGGAAATTAATCCGCCCCATGCCACAATGGACACACACCTGCCAGTAATCAGCTTGTTGTGCACTAAAAATACTAAAAAGGTCCTAAGACCTAATTGTTTTAAATATGTCCCTTACTAAGTGCTGGCGTCTGTCAGCCGCGAAAGCCGGGCATTGAACTAGTAAATGCTCCAACGTCTCATCATCTTTCCCACATGCCCTACGCATGCTATCATGCCCTACGAAAGCTATACTTACCTTCTTATAAATTTATTTCAGTAATAGCCTCGTCTTCTCACGATTCGGATATCGCCATAAGGTTTTCGTCGTCCTACAGATAAGCCCGCTTCAACTAACGCATTAGAAGGCATCATTGAAGCATTTATTCGTGAAATACCGACCGAAATGTTAGAAAGAATATGCCAAAATTGGACTGAGCGGATGGACCATTTGAGGCGCAGTCACGGCCAACATTTGCATTAAATCATCTTCAAACATTAAATTATATGGACCGTACCGATTCAAATAAAGATTTCATGAACTATTCTGAAATGTATGTGTTTTTTTTTTCGAAAAATTCTTCTATAGCTCTTAAAAAATCACCCATTACATACTTTTACTTTAATTGCACATTACAGGAAATTTATTCTTTAGCTGAGGAGGCCCAAGTGCCTGGATCTTCTGCTTCTTCTCCAATTTCTGACACCCAGTTTCGAGATGTCGCTCTCCACTTGAAATTTTGGTCTTCCCCTTTTTCGTTTTTTTACCCACCACCGAAGGATGGGGGTATATTCATTTTGTCATTCCGTTTGCAACACATCGAAATATCCATTTTCAACCCTATAAAGTATATATATTCTTGATCAGCGTAAAAATTTAAAACGATCTAGCCATGTCCGTCCGTCTGTCTGTTGAAATCACGCTACAATCTTCACAAATAGAGATATTGAGCTGAAATAAGCAAATTAAGGTGGGCTATATCGTAATATAACCCCCATATAGGCCGATGCTCCGATATAGGGTCTAAGGCCCACAAAAGCCGCATTTATTATTTGATTTTGCTGAAATTTGGTACAGCGAGTTGTGTTAGGCCAGTTGACATCCCACTTCAATTTGGCCAAGATCGGTCCAGATTTGGATATAGATGCCATATAGACCGATCTCTCGATTTAAGGTTTTGGACCCATAAAAGGCGTATTTATTGTATTTATTTATTTATTCGATAGCCCTCTTCAAGTTGGCCCAGATCGGTTCAGATTTGGATATAACTGCCATAAAGACGCAACTGGCGATTTAAAGTCTTGGCCCCATAAAAAAGCACATTTTTAATCCGATTTCGCTGAAATTTGAAACAGTGACTTATGTTAGGAATTTTACATCCGTGTCGTATATGATTCAGATCGGTCTATATTTGAATATGGCTACCAAAAAGACCAATATATTGTCCCACAAAATTGAAAAATGACTTGTACTTATTAGACCTCTCAATATCCGTGTCGAATTTGGACCATATTTTGATAAGGCTGCTATGGTGGCATAAATTATTCATTTTTCATCGGATTATGACGAAAAGTGTTTTACATATATACCCGAGGCGGTGGATATTCAAAGTCTCGATACAAGAGATGCATTTTAAATATATTTTGTTCTGTTTTGTTACTTTCATGTTTTTTTAATAAATTAAGAGAATAATGCAAATGCAAACATATGTAAGTAAAAACCATAAAAGTAACAAAACAGAACAAAATATTTAAAAAGCGTCTCTTGTTAATGGATTTTACTAAATAAACTCTTGAAAAAGTCGGAAAAAGCCGACGAAACGTCGAGAAAAGGATGAAATAAACTTGTTTTATTTGCATTTTGAAACATATTGACCCTAACAACCCGCAAAAATCACGTACGAGTTGAAAAATAATCATTGATTCCTATTTAACGAAGTTGTGGACTTTTTGCCTATTTTTATTATACCCTCCTCCATAAGATGGGGGTATACTAATTTCGTCATTCTATTTGTAATTCCTCGAAATATTCGTCTAAGACCCCATAAAGTATATATATTCTTGATCGCCTTGACATTTTAGGTCGATCTAGCCATGTTCGTCCGTCCGTCTGTCTGTTGAAAGCACGCTAACCTTCGAAGAAGTAAAGCTATCCGCTTAAAATTCTACACAAATATTTCTTGTAAGTGTAGGTCGGTTAGGATGGTAAATGGACCATATTTGATATAGCTGTCACATAAACCACTAACCACAGCCGCTAGAGGACGCAATTCTTATCCGATTTGGCTGAAATTTTGCATGAGGAGTTTTGTTATGATTTCCAACGACTGTGCCATGTATGGTTAAAATCGGTATATAACCTGATATAGCAGCCATATAAACCGATCTTGAATCTGGACTTCTTCACCCACTAGAGGGCGCAATTCCTATCCGATTTGGCTGAAATTTTTGCATGAGGTGTTTTGTTTTAAGTTCTAACAAATGTGACAAATATGGTTTAAATCGGTCTATAACCTGATATAGCTGCCATACAAACCGATCTGGGATCTTGACTTCTTGAGCCTCAAGAGTGCCCGATTTTTATCCGATTTGGTTGAAATTTTGTACAACGGCCATGACCTTTCATGACCTCCAACATACGTGCCAAATATGGTTTGAATCGGTCTTTAGCCTGATACAGTTCCCCTATAAACCGATCTCCATATTTTACTTCTTGAGCCCCTAAAAGGCCCAATTCTTATTCGATTTGGCTGAAATTTTACACATATACTCCTACCGTGGTCTCCAAAATTCAATTAGCAAAGCAATTCTTTTCTTTTATCCTTTGTTTATCTAAAAAGAGATACCGGAAAAGAACTCGACAAATGCGATTCATGGTGGAGGGTATATAAGAATCGGCCCGGCCGAACTTAGCGCGCTTCTACTTGTTTGCTCTTAGACCCACCAGAGAAAAGCCATTTTCCAATACTCAGAATATTTTCAAGTTGTGAGTTTTACCAGCGATGCTAAAAATTTACCACCAAAAGCGTAACAAAAATTTGAAAAAGCGTTAAAAAGAGTACAATTTTGTGAAAAATGCACTAACATAGATTCTTTAAAAATTTTACATTTTTGGAAAATTTTACAAAACCCCTAAGATCAAGTCTCGGCAAAGCATTAATGAGGGTTAACCCCTCATAAATGCTTGCCATTAAATACGTCATCATTGCAATATATCATCAACTACTTGCCAATACATTTTTTCTGAATTTTTCCATGGTGAGCTAATGTGTCCACCTGCAACTTTAGTGGCTTGATGATCGTCGTTTTTTAGTTGATGCAGTGCTATCAGTCGCTCCTGTCTGTAGTTATAAGTGGTTGTTTAAACTCGTATTATGTTTTGGATATGGGAAATATTTAAGCATTCAAATTTAAAAAAAAACTATGCAGCAATTAAAGCCGCAGGAGCTCCCTACCTCTACACGCGTATTCTAAGTTTTCTCTTATGTGCCTCTTAATATCTGCATAATAATAATTTATTATTTTGTTTTTCTTAATTTGATATGCATCATTTTCGACACATTTAACTTAAATAAAATTTCTACATGGCACTTTTAATAATTGTTGTCTTTATATGAAGATTTTCTAGCATATAATTGCAATGACAATGATTTCAAATTCCATAATCATGTTCTTGGCTTCGGGTTTTACTTTGCTTATTATTATCAATTAATAAGCAGAAATAGTACTCCAAGCATTTTATTGAACTCGAAAACAAGTTGAACCGGTATTGCTAGTAACTAGACAAATATAAAATTTTTATTCCAAATAAAATTTTTTTTTGGTGTTTGCTTCATTTCTTTATTTTGGAATTGTTTTGTAATGAAATAATATTCAAACAGTAGCGACAAAATAAACACCAGAAAAGATGAAATATTCCCCAAATTACTTTTGGGCGTTATTTAATTTTTTTAGCTTTTAAAGCGCCAAAAATTCAATTCGATACAAAGAGGTGTCGTAAAGTAGCATGTTGTTTAGACTCCGCCAAAAAATTATCCCTGATTACTGAGCTTAAACTTAGTTGCACTCCACTCATTGATTTGGGAAAATTATCACCTGTTACTCATATACTGTAAGAAAATTTATAAAATTTTGTTAGACAGTTAAATTGACATTGCTAAAAAAAACTCAAACTGGCAAAAGGTGCTTTTTACCACTTAATAAATATGCAAAAAGAGTTTACTTAGTTTTTTTCGGAAGGCTACTCAGAAGAAGACTTGGGCAAGATAATTTAGATTGTCCAATCACAGAATACATTGACGAGAATGTCAACAGGATTACGACTTCACTGGTGGGGTCCTTCGAAGATATTCCTCTTCGGGAAAGGAAATCGGCCCAAAAAAAAGACATCGGCAGATTTTTTAACAGAGCACGTCGTAAAAAGGCGGAAGTTTATTGGGATGTGTATTACACACGGCTCAAGGAATACAATAAGATTACCAGAGCGGCAAAACGTGCCTCCTGGAAGCTTTTCTGCGAGCAAGTCGATAGCGTTAATGACGCCGCCAAGATACCCATGTCCAAACTGAAACTTTAGTAGACGATATGGGAATGAGAGCAGAGACAAGGGAGGACATGTTGAGGCTTTTGATGAAACCCATTTTCCACATGAAGGGACTCGCGGAGGCACGGGAATCTTGGAATAATGACGTTGATCTCAAAAAATCGCAAATTTTGCCCATGATCATTCCACTAAGGAACAGAGGCAAACTTCTCACCTATCAATGAGTGCAGTCCGATTCAAGTTTAATCCATCCATCCATCCACCATACATCCAGCGTACTGCTTTGTCAAGGGAAGGTCGGTGGAGACTGCCCTGCACGAGGTTGTGCATAAAATAGAAGAATCCTTCGATGCCAAAACGTACACACTGGCGGTATGCATTGACATCGAGGGGGCTTTTAACAATGTGCGAAGCGACACATTGATCCAATCCTTAGACCAGTACCGGGTGGACCGGTACTGGTTTTCTGGAGAAAAAGTGCAACATAAGGACCATACAACTTAGGGGAGTGGTATTGAAAACAATTAGGGACTTGTAAGTAGCACGGAACTCCTAACTTAAAATTTTTTTTAGAGGTTACTTTATAGTTTTTAGAGCGCGCAACAAGCCGATTGCTGGCTTATGTGTATGTCCATAGTGGCATGGGGCGGATTAATATCTGCACCCTCTTTTCAACCTAACCTAGTTTTTTTTTGCACTAGGTGTTACCTTTTCGGGTTTTGCGTGATCTAAAAAGCACCAAATCTAGTGCGAAAAGCACTTATATTGCATCTCTGAACTCTGCCATTGTGAAAACTAACTTGTATCTAAAAGAAATATTTTAAATAAAAGTTAGTGTCCTTGGTTTTTTTTTGCATTTAAGCAATGGAACGCCAAGGTTGCATTAGAACTTACCCACACGCATAGCTTATGCACTTTCCATTACAAACTGAAGAATACTTATTCTGTCAAAAGGAAGCAGCACAACTACTTGGAAACAAGAAACGAATGTGAGATAATTGCCTGAATGGTCACAAAGCAGACCAACACGTAGGGAAAGTGGTTATGCAAACGGCACCATAAAACCACAAAACACAATGGCAGCGACACAGCAATCAACACTTTATCAATCTCAATCCTCTGTTTCAATCAGAGCGGAAATGTTTCGCATTTCCATACAGCAGTGTCAACTGACAAATATTTTCAATGCCCATCCATTTAATTGAAATAACTTCGAAAGGCGTGGTGAAATAAACTTAAATAAAGGCATTTGACACTTGATGCTTCCTTGCTTGGGAACCATATTTCAGCGGAATGACTATAATCGTAGTACTTTGTGAAACAACATAGTTAGGATGGGTTTCTACCGGGTAAATATCCAATTCTTGTATTTATTGGGTATTTACCCAATAAATACAGTTTTTGAGTATTTACAAATTTTGAGACATTTTGGAAATTGAAATCATTTTGCAACAGTGTTTTATAATTTCTTATTTTTTGTATCCAAAACTGTCTTTCTGATCTCATAAAACCGGAATATAGTTTTATATAGCAGCTATATAGACGGATCTCCAGACTTTAAGTGTTGAGGCAATTAATTTCTCATTTTTCATCCGATTTCGATGCTTTTGCCACAGTGAGTTCTGTGAAACGTGGCCCAGATAGGAATATATTTAGATATAGCTGTCCTAAAGACCGACCTCCCGATCTCCCGATACAGGGTATTAAGGCCATAAGACATCAACTCATTACCCGATTTCGATGAAATTTGGCACAGTAAGTTCTGGTAGACCCCCCACCCATTACGGTCAAATATGGTCCAGATCGGACCATATTTGGATATAGCTGCCATATAAACCAATCTCCCGTTATAGAGTATTGACCCTATAAAATGAGCATTTTTCATCCGATTTCGATGAAATTTGAAACAGTGAGCTTTGGTACCTCTCTACAACTTTTTGTTGAATAACGTCCAGATCGGACCATATTTGGATAAAGACGACATTCAACAAAAAGGTGTAAAGGTCTATCAAAACTCACTGTTTCAAATTTATCAAAATCTGATGAAAAATGCTCATTTTATGGGTTCAATACTCTATATCAGGAGATCGGTCTGTATTGTACCTGTATACCTGTACCAAAACTTACAGTTTCAAATTTCATCCAAATCGGAAAAAATGTTAATTTTACAGACTCAATACACATTATCGGGAGATAGGTCTGTATAGCAGCTATAATAAAATATGGTCCGATCTGAACCACATTTGACAGGAATGGGTAGGTGTCTACCAGAACACACTGTGCCAATTTTCTTCGAAATAGGGTAACAAATGGATATTTCATGGCCTTAATACCCTGTATCGGGTGATTGGGCGGTCGGTCTATAGGACAGCTATATCAATATATGGTCTGATCTGGACCACACTTCATAGAAATATGAATAGGTCTTCCAGAACCCACAGTGCCGAATTTCAATCGGATGAAAAAATAAGGTATTAATTGCTTCAACACTTTAAGTCTGGAGATCGGTCTATATAGCGGCTATGTATAACACAATTCCGATTTGATGAGACCAAAAGGTGAGGTTTATTTATAAATAATGCGAAATTATCAAAAAATTTTACAACCAAGATATCTGCAAAATAATAAATGCCCAGCTTTTGGATATATATGGGTAAATACCTGGTAAATATATTTTGGGTACTTACCCATCGCCCATCTCTAAACATGGTGCATCATTCAATATCCATATATTGATGGCTTAATATAAAAATGGTCTTACTCAATACTTTCCGGAATTGGATTCAGTTGCAAATAACAGATTTATATCAATTCTAAAAAAGACATAAGTTACGTTCTTCTCCTATAAGCAAAAGTAATAGCATTAGCGTTTTTTGTTTATTATGAAAGACAAATGCACTTTGCCTCAAAATTTTGCTAATAAGGGATTTGAAACGATTTCAAAAAAAGGTCTATCTCAAGTTTTTTACTTCTCCTATAAAGTAACAAAAAATCGACTTAGGCCCTTTTTATATTGAGCGATTTATAGTTGCAATTCGTCGCTGTTTGGAATTTGCCAAACACTCGTGTTTCGTCGGGATCATTCAACTTTTTCCAGCTATCCTATTGAAATATTAATATAGGAAAACTTGCCTGCTCTGAAAGAAGGTGTCATATTCAGATTTTCGTTTTAGTTGAATGGATAGCGAGATAAGAAGTGTAGTTAAAAAGGTAAAGAAGATACCACAAAAGGGGAAATAGAAAGAAGAGAATAAAGAATAAATAAAGAAGAGAATAAAGAGCAAGCACCTATCCTACGCGTTCAAACGTATAAGCATACATGGAGAAACGATCCTCTGACTAGAGCGTCAATTCGGTGTGTGCCAACCAGTGATACTGCGCGTCTACGCATACATGATCGAGTCTGTAAGATCACATCTCGTCTCCTGTCGAAACAATTTCACCCAGATCCACCTATCCAAGATGACAGCATATGCACCTATAGGTCCGGTTGGGAGCAGAGCAAGTGTTCAACAATCACCTCCTCATACAAGTCAAGCAATGGAGTACTCCTATGGGCGCAGCCTTGCGGCCCATCGCGCTCACTAAGGAGTCACAATGGACCCGAGGAAAGTCATTTTTCACTGGAGGTTACCCCAGCTCACATTCAACCAGAATGATATTTTTTATATGCTTATGCAATCTTACGATCAATTCCTAATAAATTAGGAGGAGTAATTGCTCTAGTTCTATCAATTGCAATTTTAGCTATTCAACCTAAACCCAACAAGACCACTACCTCATAATTTTTATTCCCATGGTCTCAAAATTGCCTCCAAATATTCCATATATTATTTCATTCTAGCTGGCCCGCTTTGCTGCACCCTAAAGTGACTTTTCAAAAATTAATATTTCTTTAAATCATCGTTTCTGTGTTTTTGTTGATCTGTTATTTTTTCATGTGTCGTTAGCAGATTGTTGAGCTGCATGAAAATCAAAATGTTTTCAAAATTATTTGTTACCATCAGCTTTCTTCGGAATTATGAGTAAAGTGTTGCGCATTAACATAGTTTTTGCCTTAAGGGTGATACTATTTTCGTTTTTCACAGTTGAAAACACTTTTTTTGCGATTACTCTTTGAAACACTACAACAAACCTAATAATAACAATGCTTTTATTAAAATTTTAATAAGTTATTAGGGTTTGTTTCAAAATCTAAATCTAAATTCATAGGAACTGATGATTGACTAGGTGACTTTTCGAACATTACCGCTGATCCCAGAAAATTCAGCCCGGTTAACCTTTCGAATAAATTTTTCAAGACATTTTGATTTAAAATCAACTGGAGTTTTTACTAATACGTAAATAAAATAACCCACGGTTGCCAACTAATAAATACCCAGCAAAAATTCTCAGTACCAAATAACCAGAAAGGTAAGCCCATTCAATAATTAATAACTATTTATTTTTAGGCATCGTCTCCAATTACTTTTACCTGGCGATGTCCTAAAAGGAAAGTCCTTCCGCATAAGCATACCAATAGTTCAAAAATAAGTACTTATGCCTAAACATACAAGTGTTCAAAAAATAATGACATATTCTCTTAGTTGAACGTTGCTAAAAATAACTGCTTAGACTCGAACATGTTCGCCTTTCCCACCACCACGTTCTCGATGCTCAGTTTCTTTGAAGAAGACAAATTTTATACGAATAATTCAAATTATAAATGAAATTAAAACTTTACCTTCCTCGCAACCGAGAGTTGAACCAAGAACCTTCCGTTTTCAAAAGAGACGCTCTACGCATTCATCTACATTACTATTGTTTAAATAATACACTACTTTCTCCTTTCAATATTAGCTAACAACACAAAAGCAAACTTTAATTCTATTTCATCAAAGATAGCCATGCTTTTGTGATTATGTTTGTAATATTCTATTTATAGACACAATATTCTAACACATGGGAGTGATTTTAGTAGTTTTGTGGCACAGAGCTTACATCAGAAGATTTACAATACAAAGTTCCCGAGTTAAAATCCCGGACCAACAAAATGATTTTTAAATTTTTTCTTTTTTTAAACTTACGCTCACAGCATTCGAAAAAATTAAAAATATTTTTATATGAATATCGCAACAGTATTTCCCTCCTAGTGCTACTTAGTGGTGTCGCTTTGCGGCAAGCCATTTGGACTCGCCAATAAAATGGAGGTCCCTTATCATTGAGCTTAACCTTGTAACGGACAGCACTCATGGGTATGAGATAATTTTGTCCGTAGTTTCTTAATGGCATTTCTATCAATACCAAGGTTATAATAATGATTTTTTCTATTATTACTAATAAGTGCTTATTCTTGAGCTTCATCGAATGTTGTATGTAATGAAATTTATACTACCGGCAACATAGATGATATTCCTGTTGATAACTCGTTATATTTTAGCACCTAGTAAATCTAAGGATTATGAGTTATCCATTATTTTACATGCCAAAAATAATGACATGTACTTACCAAGGTTTTGCTGGGTATGTTGGGCAATCATTGGTTTGGTAGTTATCCCTGTGGTAAATGACAACCAAAAACACATGATCTTTCTTTATTTGTCACTATCAATGTTACTGTGTCAAAATATAAGATTTCCATTATAACTTTGGGATTTTACATATAGAATAGCATCAAGTTAAACTTGTAATACACTGTGGCACAAAATTCTACTTTTTAAAAAATAACAGGAAAAACTGCACAAGTTATGCAAGAAGAGACAACAAGAGAAAACACTTGCTCTACTTTCAGAAGCATTTCGTAAGAGTCCCATAATGGCACGATCGGTAAATAAGTTGTGTTTAAACGTGGGGAGGACCCCAGGGTCTTTGACCCCAAAATGAATATAAATTTCCCGGAAATCAATAAATATCCACCCCAAATAGCTTTTATAGAATAGGGAAGTATTTTGGGCTGTTGCAGCTCCCCAAACACATGGATCTATATTGCCGTGATTGGTTTGGCGGGTTTTGGGCTGTCCCCGCGGCACCCATTACCAATCTCCGAGATCTGGTATTTTTCAAATTAGGTTAGTAAGAAGTGCTTTTTTTCATATTGCTACAGTCCGAAGTAAAGTTCACTTTAAGGGGTGATTTAGGGCGTACCCCCAAAATTGGATATCAAATTCGTTTTCTACTCTCAAATACCTTTCATTTGAGTCCCATATTGCCATAAAGGGTCAATTAACCTATTTGGCGTATTTTTAGGAGGAAAAGCGCCACCTGGACTTGAACGCAAATTTTAATGTCATATTGTAATTTACTCCCAAATACCTTTCATTTGAGTCTCATATAGCCATGGTCAGCTAATATGCCCATTTTGGGGTATTTGGGGGTGGGGCGACCTCCCATTACTTGGACCTAATTTTTTATGCCATATTTGTAATCAACTGTCGTATACTTTTCATTTAAGTGAATGAATGCCTTTCATTGGATACCCATATTGTGCCCATCAGTCCTCTTTTGGATTTGGGTGGCGTTTTTGTTGGAAGGGGGAGGATCAGCCACCAACCGATATCTCAAACCTATGTCTCCCTTTTTTGATTCTACGGAACAAACAAACAAACCGAGGCCCATATAGTATTGATGGGTCATATGCCCCCTACACTTCCATCTGATTTTGTATGCCAGATTCGTAATCTACTCCCGAATACCTTTCATTTAAGCCCCATATTGTCTCTTTTTAGAAATTTTGGAGTTAGGGCGACTTTCTGGGTACTGGGACCCAATTTTTGATATCATAGTCGTATTCTACTCTTTAATACCTTTCATTTGATATCCATTTTGTCTTTATCGGTTCACCTGTGATTTTGGGTGGTATTTTTGGGGTAACGGGAAGGGTCCGCCCCCTTCCGATAACAACAAATTATAAAGCATATTCCTTCTTCCAGACCATATTCGTAATCTATTCCCGAATACCTTTCATTTGAGTCCCATATTGTCATGATCGTCAAATAACCCTATTTGAAGGGGTTTTGGGGCTGGGGCGACCCCCAGTTACTTGACGCTACTTTAATTATGAAACTCGTACTCTACTCTTGAATACCTTTCATTTGAATCCCATATTGTCCCGATCGGTTCACTTCTATTTTCGGGTAGTACTTTTGGGGTAAGGGGGAGGGTCCGCCCCCCTTTTGGACTATTGTGGAAGCTTGTCCCAGGGTAGGCGGATTAAACAAAAAATACCGAAAACAGTTAAAGGTAAGTTCCTTTATTTTATTTATTCGAAGGACAGACAACTTGTCAAAACAGTAGTGAAAAGCATATGATCAACTTTGAACACACTCTCCTGTGACTCTCGCGCTCTCTTTCATTGTTCGGGTTGGCTTTGCCAGTCAAATAATTTCTACCCCCCAATAGATGGAGCTAAATTTGTTGTTGATTTGATGATGCTCGCTGTTGATTTCCATCACTTTGCAATCATTTTGTCTATTTTTGAATTCAATCGAATTTCTACTATTATTGGCCTATCTAATGTCACCCTTGCGCAGGGGTAAGTATCTTCGGCTTACCCATGGCATAAATATCAGAAAAAATTTTCAGCCCTGGGTATTCCTTCAACAATAATCATTGTCTATTTAAGACTTCAGTACAAAAACTTACGCCCTAGACCACTAAATTTTTTTTTATACCCTCCATCACAAATATATAATTTTTAATATCTCATCATGTGAGACCCAACAAAGTATATATGTATATTTTTTATCGTCTTGACATTCTAAGTCGATTTAGCCATAACGGTCAGTCCATCTTTCGAAAGAACGCTAACTTTCGAAGGGATAAAGCTCGGCGCATGAAATTTTGCACAAATTTTCTATGAGTGCAGGTCAGTTGGGATTTTAAATGGGTCATATTGGTTTGTGTTTCGATATAGCTGTCATATAAACTGATTTCGGATCTTGACCTCCTGAGCCCCTATACGCCTCAATTCTTATCCGATTTGTCTCACATTTTGTATAAGATATTTTGTTATGACTTCCAACATCTGTGCTAAGTATGGTTCAAACCGGTTAAAAAATTGATATAGCTCACATATAAACCGATCTCCTAATATGACTCTTTGAGCTATTCTTATGCGATTTGACTAAACATACGTAACAAATATGGTCTGAATGGGTCCATAACCTGATATAGCTCCCATATAAACCGATCTCCCAACAGCCAAACCAAGCAATGTCCGAATTGGTTGATAACCTGAATAGCTCAAATAGCTTTGAAATTTTTAGCTATTATCCTTTGTTTGACTATAAAAAGATATCGGGCAAAGAAATGGTAAATGAGATCAATGGTAGAGGGTATGTAAGACTCGGCCGAACTTTTCACGCTTTTACTTGTTGTCACTCGACTCGTTCGCAAAGTCATTGAAAACAGATATTTTCCCTTTATAAAATCAGCTGTTTTCAATGACTTGGCGAACGAATCGAGTGACAAAACCAAAAAAAGTGTGT
This sequence comes from Stomoxys calcitrans, assembly GCF_963082655.1. Lineage (NCBI taxonomy): Eukaryota > Metazoa > Arthropoda > Insecta > Diptera > Muscidae > Stomoxys > Stomoxys calcitrans. The sequence continues at coordinate 144,701,660 of NC_081552.1, read as the reverse complement.
GTTTATCGGCACGCTACTTGGGCTCGACTATGAAAAGGTGCTAAATTTTCAATCAAACCCGCTCCACTGAGCTTTCGCTTTCAAACCTAGAAAAATGTCACCTCTGTAACGTAACCTACTTTCCAATAGCTCTGATTCTGTGTCCATTCGTTGGGCCTTCCCCTCCTACAGTTTAACACAAACTTGGATAATCGCACTCTACTAAATAAATTTGTATCTATGGCAAAGATAGCTACTTAAACTACCTGAAACACCTATTGTTAAGGCCCGTCTTAGGGTGGGAAATTTAGAAAATAATACAGCAAGCAACCGCGTCTCCATTCAGTTGATCCATTTTCAAACAGAATAGATGGCGCTTATTTAAATGTTAGTGCTGCCATCGATAGGGAAAAGGTTTAGACTCTAATACCTAAAATAACTTAAAAGTTCTCCGTTCTATGTCGCCCTTGCGCAATCGCATATAAAAGACTGAGAATTTGACATTTATACCATCTGTTAGAGCTTTTTTGAACATACACGCCTATAACATTGATCATCATGTGTTTAGTTGTATATAACTGATTTTATGGCTACCTGTTGAATGGTCATAAATATAGTATTTTTTAAATCAAATCAAATTGTCATATTAAACGATTCTCAGAGGTGTGGTGGCGACAGTTCTTAGCAATTAACCCCAAGTAAAACTTTTGAACATGAAAGTGTTGCCCAGCAGCACGTTGTTTGGACTTTTCTAGGAAAAGAAGGCTCATTGTCGATGAGCTAAAAATGGCCACTTGACGTTAAGGTTTGCAACTGCCTTCTATGTCGCCCTGGATACTTGCGCAATCACATATAAACGACTGAGAATTTTACATTTCTCCCATCTGTTAGAGCTTTTTTGAACATATGTTATGAATCTACAAATTTCCTTTGTCTATGCTGCTACTTGCTTGGAGCGGCTTGGCGTCTGTAACATTGATCATCATGTGTTAGTTGTCTATAACTGACTATATGGCTACCTGTTGAATAGTCATTATTAAGTCTTTTTGAAATCAAATCAAATTGCCATATTAAACGATTCTCAGTGGAAGAGAACTAATTTGCCGGTCTTTATATAAGGTGCGGTGGCGACAGTTCTTAGTAATTTAACCATGTAAAACTTTTGAACATGAAAGTGTTGCGCAGCAGCATGTTGTTTGGACTAGTCTAGGAAAAGAAGGCTCCTTGTCGATGAGCTAAAAATGGCGGCCACCTTGACTTAAGGTTTGCAACTGCTCCTATCACACTGAACTTCATAACTTTGGGGGTACGGCGGCAGTGTCCTGGTAGGTCATTATAATTGATCAACTGTTTCGATCAAGATATAGATATATGAGCAGAATAAAGATATCATATTCGCAGTCCACAACCTTATACTTTAAATTTAACCTCATATTGTCATAATTGGTGCACACAGCCGTTTCGTGGCGGACGCCTCACTCCATCTGCCACTTGAGCACAAATTTGAATGACGCACTCCACTTAAAAATATCTATCACTTGATCTCCCATTGCTTTAATGGGATTCACGCAGATTGCACGTACATTCTTGGACACAAAGTTTAATGTCATATTCCTAATCTGCTACCAAATGCTTTTAATTGGAGTCTCATCTAGCCATGATCGAATTATATTCCCATTTGAGGGTGGGGAGACCCCCAATTACTTTGACCTCGTTTTTTATGTCATATTCGTAGTCTAGTCCTGAATACCTTTTATTTGAGTCCCATATTGAATTACCGTCCAATATGATTGTTTGGGGGAGTTTTTGGGGTTGGACGACCCCTCGCATACTTCATCCTAATTTTTATACCCCCCACCATGGGATGGGGGTATACTAATTTCGTCATTCTGCTTGTAACACCTCGAAATATGCGTCTAAGACCCAATAAAGTATATATATTTTTGATCCTCATGTCATTCTAAGTCGATTTAGCCATGTCCGTCCGTCCGTCTGTCTGTGGAAAGCACGCTAACTTTCGAAGGAGTAAAGCTAGCCGCTTGAAATTTTGCACAAATACTTTTTATTAGTGTAGGTCGGTTAGTCTTTGGTTGAAGTTTTTATTGAAGTTTTGGACGTAGTGTTTTGATAGCACTTCTAACAACTACGCTAAGTATGGTTTAAATCCATGTTTTGATATAGCTGCCATTTAAACCGGTCTTTGGTCTTGACTTCTTGAGCACCTAGAGGGCACAATTCTTATCCGATTTGGCTAAAATTTTGCATGTGGTATTTTGTTATGACTTCCAATAAATGTGCTAAGTATGGCGTAAATTGGTATATTAGGTTGCCCAAAAAGTAATTGTCGGTTATATAGTAGTAATATAGTCGGCGTTGACAAATTTTTTCAACGGCTTGTGACTCTGTAATTGCATTCTTTCGTTATTGCATTCTGTCAGTTATCAGCTGTTACTTTTAGCTTGCTTTAGAAAAAATTGCGTGAAATTTTGTTTACATTTGTTTGTTTGGCGTCAATTTTAATATGGGTACCACATGTATTGAAAGAAATTCATTTAACAAACCGAATCAACGCTTGTGATATGCACCTTATGAATTCGCAATGAATTCGATCAGTTTTTAAAACGAATCATAACTGGAGATGAAAAATGGATTGTTTACAACAACGTTAGTCGAAAACGATCATGGTCCAAGCATGGTGAACCAGCTCAAACCACTTCAAACAGACAGCATAACCTTCTTTTGGTGGATATCAACCAAAAGAAGGTTATGCTGTCTGTTTGGTGGGATTGGAAGGGTGTGGTATATTTTGAGCTGCTTCCTAGGAACCAAACGACTAATTCGGATGTTTACTGTCAACAATTGGACAAATTGAATACAGCCATCAAGAAGAAGCGACCAGAATTGATCAATCGTAAAGGTGTCATTTTCCACCAGGACAACGCTAGACCGCACACATCTTTGGTCACTCGCCAAAAACTGAGTGAGCTTGGCTGGGAACTTTTGATGCATCCACCATAAAGCCCTGACCTTGCACCATCAGACTACCATTTATTTCGATCTTTGCAGAACTCATTAAATGGTAAAACTTTCGGCAATGATGAGGCTATAAAATCGCACTTGGTTCAGTTTTTTGCAGATAAAGGCCAGAAGTTCTATGAGCATGGAATACTAAATTTGCCAGGAAGATGTCAAAAGGTTATCGAACAAAATGGCAATTATATATTTGATTAAAGTTCATTCTAAGTTTTATTAAAAATGAATTTACTTTCTTTTAAAAAATCCGCAATTACTTTTTAGGCAACCCAATATAACATGCCTTATAAACCGATCTGGGTCTTGACTTCTTGAACCTCTAGAAGGCGCAATCCGATTCGGCTGAATTTTGTACAGCGGCTTCTCTCATGACCTACAACATTCGTGTCTAATATGGTGTGAATCGATCAATATCGATCAAATCGGCTAGCTTTACTCCTTCGAAAGTTAGACTGCTTTCGACAGACAGACGGACGGACATGGCTAGATCGACTTAAAATATCATAACGATCAAGAATATATATACCTTATGGGGTCTCAGAGGAATATTTCGAGGAGTTACAAACAGAATGACGAAATAAGAATATCCCCATCCTATGGTGGAGGGTATAAAAAATCTGCACTGTTACTATGAGATTATTTCCTTGTTTTGTAGGTATTGTTGGTATATTCTGTTTATAACACCTCGAAATATGCGTCTAAGACCCCATAGAGTATATATATTCTTGATCGTCGTGACATTTTAAGTCGTCTGCCCGTCCGTCTATCTGTTGAAAGCACGCTATCTTTTGAAGGAGTAAAGTTGATATTTTGCACAAATACTTCTTATTAATGTAGGTCGGTTGGGATTGTAATCGGGCCAAATCGGTCCATGTTTTAATATAACTGCCATATAAACCGGTCTTGGGTCTAGACTTCTTGAGCCTCTAAAGGGCGGAATTCTTATCCGATTTGACTGAAATTTGGCACGTAGTGTTTTGATACCACTTCCAGCAACTGTGCTAAGTATAGTTCAAATCGGTTCATAACCTGATATAGCTGCCATAAAAACCGATCTTGGGTCTTGACTTCTTGTAGAAGGCGCAATTCTCATCTGATTTGGCTGTATTTTTGCACGTTGTGTTTTAGTATCACTTCCAACATTTTTTGCGAAGTATGGTCCAAATCGGTCCATAACCTGATATAGCTGCCATATAGAGAGCGCAATTCGCATCCAATTTGGCACAAATTTTGTACAACGGCTTCTCCCATGGCCTTCAACATACGTGTGCAGTATGGTCTGAATCGATCTATAGCTTGATGCACCGATCTCCCGATTTTGCTCCTTGAGCCCCGAATCGGACTATAACTTGATATAGCTCCTCCGTCCTCATCTTTGTTTGCCTAAAAAGAGATACTGCGCAAAAAACTCGACCGATGCGATCCATGGTGGAGGGTATATAAAATTCGGCCCGGCCGAACTTAGTCCGCTCTTACTTGTCGTTCTTTGCTTTGGTCAAGTACTTGGGGCTAGGGGACTTATTGAGCTCTGTTTCAGAACAAAAACGTGCTCTGCACCGTACTCAATAGTCGTTGAGTATGTAGAGTACCTAGTTATTTAAAATGTGTGTTAATGAAGGTACATGGCGTATCAGAAATCGCGATCCACCATTCCAGCCAAAATGTTTTGGAAACAGCACACACTTGCTGCCATCTTAATAGCCTCCTTCCTCTTGTATTAGATTGATACCCAATAGTATTAAACATACTTGTCAATAACACGAATATAATAACACCAGCCGATATTGTCAAAATTCAATCATTTTTCGATCAGTGCACGTATAGGTCCATGATTCGTCACCTGTGACGATCTTATAAGAGTCTTTTGACGCACCGCGATTGTATTGTTTCAACATTTGTTTCCAGTAATCGACACGAACGATTTAGAGCGATTGTCAAATTGTGTGTGATCAATAACGAATGTATGCTGGTTGGACAAATGGCCAAGGATGCCTCTATCTCACGGTATGTCATTAGGGTTTTGCCATCGAATTCCCGTCTTCGTTTTTCCCGGCAATACGGGAATGATGAATATTGTCATTCCGACATAGGTTTAAAAATTTTATTTAAATTTTTTTATTTATTTTATTTCACAAGTTCTTGCACAACAAGACTAAAATCTTAAAATCATAAATTATAGTACAGGATTATGTACAGAAAAATCATATCCAACTTAACATATAGAGTGTACAATATAAACAACTAGCTGGCCCGGACCCGCTCCGCTACGCCTTCTTTTACTTTATATGGAACGAAATTTTCCTTCGAATATTTAATTTCAACAAAGAGCTTTTAGTGAAATACCATTCTACGCAAATAGTAAATCGCGTGACTTACAGTTTAACAAATTAAGTGCCTTTATCTCCCCCCAAAATTATTATTATCAAATTCGTTTTCTAATCTCAAGTACCCTTCATTTGAGCCACATATTCCCATGGTCGACAAATTTTTACCATTTGGGGGGTGTTTTGGGAAAGGGGTGATGTTCTAAATACATGGTCCTACATTTGGATATCAAATTGGTATTCTACTCCCAAATACCTTTATTTGAGCCCCATATTGCGATGGTCAGTAAAAAATAACTTTTTGTGGGGTATTTTGGGAAAGGGGTAGACCCCAGAAAATTGGTCCCGAAAGTGGGTATCAATTCTTGCTCACCCCCCAAATCCTTTCCTTTAAGCCCCACATTGACATAGTCGGGAAATATGCCCCATCTAGGGGTGTTTTGGGGTGGTCCCCCAAACACTAAGCTGGGGAAATATATCAGCAACGTGCTCTATTCTCATATATCTAGTTACCATTTATTTGAACCCCATAGTGCCATTGGCCTCAAAATTGGATATAAAATTCGTTTTCTAATCTCATTTAAACTCCTTATTGCAAAAGTCAGCAAATATATCCGGTTTGGGGTATTGACCCTAAAAACTATAACTATTTAGTTCCACTCGCTTTAAGACCTAAATTGTATTGGTGAGCATTTACGTCCTATTGGGGGTTGTTATGGTGGTGGGGCGACCCCTAGACAATTGGTCCCTAATGTTGATATCAGATACGTGGTCTACTCCCAAACCACTTTAATTTGAGCCCCATATTTCCACAGTAAGCAAACATGACCTGCTTGGGGGTGTTTTGGGGGATGGGCGGCCACTCAGTGATTTGGCCTTGAAAATATATATCGGTTTCATGTTCTACTCTAAAAACCCTCTTATTTGAGCCTCATATTGCAATAGGCAGCAAATACTTCCTATTTGGGTGGTGTTGTGGTGGCCCCATAGACACTTTTCCCGAATATTGATATCAGATTTGTGCTTCACTCCCAAAGACCTTTCATTTAAGCCCCATATTGCTATGGTCGTATATTTGTCCCCTTTGGGGATGTTTTTGGGGAGAGGCGGCCCCCTAAACACTTGGACCCATATTTTGATATCAGATTCGAATTCTACACTCAAATACCTTTCATTTAATCCCCATATTCCCATGGTCAGTAAATAAGTCCTGTTTGGGGTGTGTTTCGGGGAAGGGGTGGACCCCCAGAAACGTGGTCCAACATTTGTATATTAGATTCGTATTTGTATTTTGTATTTGTATTTTTATTATGATAAAACCCATACAAAAGACAGTGTCTTATATAAAGCATGGGTTAGTAAATTGATAAATACAATGAGTTCAACAAGTTTTCATTTAAATAGAACAATAATTGGTACAAAATATTTAACAATTTAAGCAAAGTTACTGATACAATATTTAAGTTAAAAAAAGGTTTAAACAAAACAAAAAGAAAAAGAAACTTTAAAGAAAATTTAACAATTTAATCAAAGTTACTAATAAAATAAATTAAAAAAATAGTTATAACAAGTAAAAGCGTGCTAAGTTCGGCCGGGCCGAATCTTATATACCCTCCACCATGGATCGCATTTGTCGAGTTCTTTTCCCGGCATCTCTTCTTAGGCAAAAAAGGATATAAGAAAAGAGTTGCTCTGCTATTAAAACGATATCAAGATATGGTCCGGTTCGGACCACAATTAAATTATATGTTGGAGACCTGTATAAAATTTCAGCCAATTCGTATAAGAATTTCGCCCATTGGGGCTCACGAAGTAAAATAGAGAGATCGATTTATATGGGAGCTGTATCGGGCTTTATACCGATTCAGACCATAATAAACACGTATGTTAATGGTCATGAGAGAATCCGTCGTACAAAATTTCAGGCAAATCGGATAATAATTGCGACCCCTAGAGGCTCAAGAAGTCAAGATCCCAGATCGGTTTATATGGCAGCTATATCAGGTTATGAACCGATTTGAACCATATTTGGCGCAGTTGTTGGATATCATAACAAAATACTACGTGCCAAAATTCATTCAAATCGCATAAGAATTGCGCCCTCTAGAGGCTCAAGAAGTCAAGATCCCAGATCGGTTTATATGGCAGCTATATCAGGTTATGGACCGATTTCAACCATACTTGGCACAGTTGTTGGATATCATAACAAAACACGTCGTGCAAATTTTCAGCCAAATCGGATAAGAATTGCGCACTCTAGAGGCTCAAGAAGTCAAGACCCAAGATCGGTTTATATGGCAGCTATATCAGGTTATGGATCGATTTCAACCATACTTGGCACAGTTGTTGGATATCATAAGAAAACACGTCATGCTAAATGTCATTCCAATCGGATAAGAATTGCGCACTCTAGAGGCTCAAGAAGTCAAGACCCAAGATCGGTTTATATGGCAGCTATATCAGGTTATGGACCGATTTCAACCATACTAGGCACAGTTGTTAGATATCATAACGAAACACGTCGTACAAAATTTCATTCAAATCGGATAAGAATTGCGCACTCTAGAGGCTCAAGAAGTCAAGACCCAAGATCGGTTTATATGACAGCTATATCAGGTTATGGACCGATTTCAACCATACTTGGCACAGTTGTTGGATATCATAAGAAAACACGTCATGCAAAATTTCATTCCAATCGGATAAGAATTGCGCACGCTAGAGGCTCAAGAAGTCAAGACCCTAGATCGGTTTATATGGCAGCTATATCAAAACATGGACCGATATGGCCCATTTACAATACCAACCGACCTACACTAATAAGAAGTATTTGTGCAAAATTTCAAGCGGCTAGCTTTACTCCTTCGGAAGTTAGCGTGCTTTCGACAGACAGACGGACGGACGGACGGACGGACAGACGGACGGACATCGCTAGATCGACATAAAATGTCGCGACGATCAAGAATATATATACTTTATGGGGTCTCAGACGAATATTTCGAGTAGTTACAAACAGAATGACGAAATTAGTATACCCCCCATCTTATGGTGGAGGGTATAAAAAAAACAAAACAAATAATTTATTAAAATGATTATAAATCAAAGATTTGAACTGTCGTTCATTACTTATAATTTGAATACTATTGGGAAGATTATTCCAGAGACGTATAGCATTAACAAAGAACTGTTGTTCAGATACACGATATTGATGACGTATTTGTATTACTTGTTTACCTCTTGTAGAGTTAGTAAAACGCAAAACAGAAGCCAGATATGACGGTTCATTGGTAAAGGGTGATTTTTTTGAGGTTAGGATTTTCATGCATTAGTATTTGACAGATCACGTGGGATTTCAGACATGGTGTCAAAGAGAAAGATGCTCAGTATGCTTTGACATTTCATCATGAATAGACTTACTAACGAGCAACGCTTGCAAATCATTGAATTTTATTACCAAAATCAGTGTTCGGTTCGAAATGTGTTCAAATTTTGACAAATTTTGTTCAGCGATGAGGCTCATTTCTGGTTGAATGGCTACGTAAATAAGCAAAATTGCCGCATATGGAGTGAAGAGCAACCAGAAGCCGTTCAAGAACTGCCCATGCAACCCGAAAAATGCACTGTTTGGTGTGGTTTGTACGCTGGTGGAATCATTGGACCGTATTTTTTCAAAGATGCTGTTGGACGCAACGTTACGGTGAATGAACACATTTCGAACCGAACACTGATTTTGGTAATAAAATTCAATGATTTGCAAGCGTTGCTCGTTAGTAATTCTATTCATGATGAAATGTCAAAGCATACTGAGCATCTTTCTCTTTGACACCATGTCTGAAATCCCACGTGATCTGTCAAATACTAATGCATGAAAATCCTAACCTCAAAAAAATCACCCTTTATAAATTATCTTGTGGGTCATTTGCAACAAGCGTATCTTAAGGAACGAGTTAAAAGAGACACCATATACTTGTCTGGCAAAGTCAGATACCCGGTCTCTTCTACGCAAACCAAAAATGTATCTAACGACATCGTTAAAGGCCACGTGGAATTTATTCCTATGAGTTACATCACTACCGTAAAAAACCTCGCAAGAGTATAATAGTTTCGGCAGAATAAATGTCCTAGCCAAAATCATTCTTATTGACAAAGGGGTATACTGTCGATTAGATTCGTATTCTACTCGCAAATACCTTTCATTTGAGTTTCATATTGTCAAGTAAGGTAAATATGTTCGATTTAGGGGTGTTTTGGGGGTTGGGGTGGTCCCCCTAACACTTGGCCCGACAATTGGATATCAGATAAGTTTTCTAATCTTAATTACCTATTATCGTCATTGGTCTAAGTATATGTTTGGCAGGTTTTAGGGTGGGGCGGCCCCCCTAGGTACCCCATCAGAAATTTGGATACCAAATTTTTATTTTTAGGGTACTATTAGAGAGCACACAAAATTTCGCTTAAATCACACCACCCATCTCCGGGATCTGGTGTTTCTGAAAATTAGGGTAAGGGGGAGGGTCCGCCCCCTTCAAATATCAAAAAATTTAGTACCCTATTTTCACCACGGGATCATTATGCACCATCTGTGAAAATTTCAAGAAAATCGGTTCAGCCGTTTCTGAGTCTATAAGGAACGCACAAACTTACAAACAAACAAACACAAATTGATTTTTATATATAAGATTAAACAAAGATTTTAAGAGACTCAAATTTTGAGTTTTACAATGTAATGAATTAAAAGAAATAAATATAATAAATTAAAAATTTAATAAAAAGTTAAAATATGTTTTAAATAAAGTTAAAGTCAATTAATGGAGAAAAATGTTTGTAACCTATTTGTAAACGTATAGACGTTGCTGGTGGAAGAGTATTCCACAAGCGTATAGACATTCAGACACTAGACTTCGCCGTCTTATAGATATAAGCTTTGTTCCTCTATTAGATTTCTTACTAAATAAATAACTAGGTTTCCGTTTATAAATTACTTTGTGCAGAAATAATAAGGCCTTAATGTTGAGCAAGGTATCAAAATTGCATCCGTATAAGAATTCTTGTAGGATGATACATGATCCGTTCTTCTTAAACCATATACGTAGCGAATTATGCCATTGAATGTCACATTCCCTCTACGTTGTCTCAGTGAATCACAATAAGCGAATAGTTCGCATCCATATAACATACACGGCACCAAGAGAGTTTTCGCCAAAAGATGTCTTATATCAAGTGGTGTAAACGAATGTGTTAGCCACAATCTGCGTAACTTTCCAAAAGTCTGCCTAACGAGAGCATTTATGCGGTGCGATCAGCTTAGAGTATTATTAAATACCAGTCCCAAATTTTTGACGTTAGAAACTAAAACAATTTGTCCACTGTTAATAATTATTTCAACGCCCTTCCAGAATTCCAGGAATCGAAATATTCCTATGAATGATGAAACACTTTGACTTTAGCGAATTTTCATTTGCCTTGGCCCATTCATGGACACGGTGGAGATCATCATTCAGTCTTGCTACACATTGACCAATGTTTTCCAATAAGCTACATTGATAGATTTGAACGTCGTCCGCTACCATGTGCCATGGGATTGGCAGCCGGTTGTAATGCAAATATGGCCAGAACGGAACCCCAACTGCGTATCCGTCAACATGGATTCCCTTTGGAAGTACTCTGACATCTCATCATGTCAAATTTCTCAAAAACCTTTGAGAGATAAATGAGAATAGCAATTGGACGGAATTCTTTGCTGAATTTGGGCAGTGCAATAACCTTTCCATGTTTCCAAGAAGTTGAATAAAAACTAGAACTTAGGATAGTATTAAAAAGTAAAAGCGTGCTAAGTTCGGCCGGGCCGAATCTTATATACCCTCCACCATGGATCGCATTTGTCGAGTTCTTTTCCCGGCATCTCTTCTTAGGCAAAAAAGGATATAAGAAAAGAGTTGCTCTGCTATTAAAACGATATCAAGATATGGTCCGGTTCGGACCACAATTAAATTATATGTTGGAGACCTGTATAAAATTTCAGCCAATTCGTATAAGAATTGCGCCCATTGGGGCTCACGAAGTAAAATAGAGAGATCGATTTATATGGGAGCTGTATCGGGCTTTATACCGATTCAGACCATAATAAACACGTATGTTAATGGTCATGAGAGAATCCGTCGTACAAAATTTCAGGCAAATCGGATAATAATTGCGACCCCTAGAGGCTCAAGAAGTCAAGATCCCAGATCGGTTTATATGGCAGCTATATCAGGTTATGAACCGATTTGAACCATATTTGGCGCAGTTGTTGGATATCATAACAAAATACTACGTGCCAAAATTCATTCAAATCGCATAAGAATTGCGCCCTCTAGAGGCTCAAGAAGTCAAGATCCCAGATCGGTTTATATGGCAGCTATATCAGGTTATAGACCGATTTCAACCATACTTGGCACAGTTGTTGGATATAATAAAAAAACACGTCGTGCAAATTTTCAGCCAAATCGGATAAGAATTGCGCACTCTAGAGGCTCAAGAAGTCAAGACCCAAGATCGGTTTATATGGCAGCTATATCAGGTTATGGACCGATTTCAACCATACTTGGCACAGTTGTTGGATATCATAAGAAAACACGTCATGCTAAATGTCATTCCAATCGGATAAGAATTGCGCACTCTAGAGGCTCAAGAAGTCAAGACCCAAGATCGGTTTATATGGCAGCTATATCAGGTTATGGACCGATTTCAACCATACTAGGCACAGTTGTTAGATATCATAATGAAACACGTCGTACAAAATTTCATTCAAATCGGATAAGAATTGCGCACGCTAGAGGCTCAAGAAGTCAAGACCCAAGATCGGTTTATATGACAGCTATATCAGGTTATGGACCGATTTCAACCATACTTGGCACAGTTGTTGGATATCATAAGAAAACACGTCATGCAAAATTTCATTCCAATCGGATAAGAATTGCGCACTCTAGAGGCTCAAGAAGTCAAGACCCTAGATCGGTTTATATGGCAGCTATATCAAAACATGGACCGATATGGCCCATTTACAATACCAACCGACCTACACTAATAAGAAGTATTTGTGCAAAATTTCAAGCGGCTAGCTTTACTCCTTCGGAAGTTAGCGTGCTTTCGACAGGCAGACAGACGGACGGACGGACGGACGGACAGACGGACGGACGGACGGACAGACGGACGGACATCGCTAGATCGACATAAAATGTCGCGACGATCAAGAATATATATACTTTATGGGGTCTCAGACGAATATTTCGAGTAGTTACAAACAGAATGACGAAATTAGTATACCCCCCATCTTATGGTGGAGGGTATAAAAAAGTATGTGACATATGGCAATAGACGAGGAAGAATTATCCGAATAAATTTTGAATCAACTTTGTCTGGACCAATCACATTAGACTTTGGTGAAATAATTCTGTACTTCAAGAGAAGTAACACATCTAAATTTGAAGTTGCCGTCGCCTAGTATACCATCTGCCACACCGTTAGACCCATAGAAAGAAGAATCCGTCGGTATCGTGGGTATGTTAACAAAAGTTCGATTCCGCATCCTTGTGGCAAAGATCAAAAGCCTTTCCCAACCCCCATATCTTTGATTAACATTCCTTTGCTTCTGGAATCCAATGCCGTATTGAATCCATGGGAAAGTTTTGAGGCTTTGCTGTATGAATAGAGCTATTAACTCTTCTTCGCGCAGAACGAAATTCTAAGTATAGTTCTGGTGTCTCTGTCTGTCTTCAATATATGATTTGATAGTAGAATTCAACTATGGGTTCGCATTGGAATTGATTTGTCTAATTTTAATCGGTACCGTTGCATCATATAAGAAAAGAATTCGATCTTGAAGGAATTGAAGTTGTTGGTCAACAGAAATCAATGAATGTATCTCGTCCCAATTTATTTGACAAAATTAATCTTCCAAGTACCTATAGTCCAAGTTTCACCATATGAAATAGTTTCCTAAAAAAATTAAAAAGAAAATCCTTTCAGAAATTAACAAGTAAAACAAGTAAAAGCGTGCTAAGTTCGGCCGGGCTGAATCTTATATACCCTCCACCATGGATCGCATTTGTCGAGTTCTTTTCCCGGCATCTCTTCTTAGGCAAAAAAGGATATAAGAAAAGAGTTGCTCTGCTATTAAAACGATATCAAGATATGGTCCGGTTCGGACCACAATTATATTATATGTTGGAGACCTGTATAAAATTTCAGCCAATTCGTATAAGAATTGCGCCCATTGGGGCTCACGAAGTAAAATAGAGAGAACGATTTATATGGGATCTGTATCGGGCTATAGACCGATTCAGACCATAATAAACACGTTTGTTGATGGTCATGAGAGGATCCATCGTACAAAATTTCAGGCATATCGGATAAGAATTGCGCAATCTAGAGGCTCAGGATGTCAAGACCCAAGATCGATTTATATGGCAGCTATATCAGGATATAAACTGATTTGAACCATACTTGGCACAGTTGTTGAAAGTCATAACAAAACACTTCATGCAAAATTTCAGCCAAATCGGATAATAACTGCGTCCTCTAGTGGCTCAAGAAGTCAAGTCCCCAGATCGGTTAATATGGCATCTATATCAGGTTATGAACCGATTTGAACCATACTTGGTACAGTTGTTGGATATCATAACAAAATACGTCGTGCAAAATTTCATTCAAATCGGATAAGAACTGCGCACTCTAGAGGCTCAAGAAGTCAAGACCCATGATCGGTTTATATGGCAGCTATATCAGGTTATGAACCGATTTGAACCATACTTGGCACAGTTGTTGGATATAACAACAGAACACGTCGTGCAAAATTTCATTTCAATCGGATAAGAATTGCGCTCTCTAGAGGCTCAAGAAGTCAAGACCCAAGATCGGTTTATTTGGCAGCTATATCAGCTTATGAACCCATTTGAACCATACTTGGCACAGTTGTGGGATATCATAACAAAACACTTCGTGCAAAATTTCATTCTGATCGGATAAGAATTGCGCACGCTAGAGGCTCAAGAAGTCAAGACCCAAGATCGGTTTATATGGCAGCTATATCAGGTTATATACCGATTTGAACTATACCTGGTACAGTTGTTGGATATCATAGCAAAACACGTCGTGCAAAATTTCATTCCAATCGGATAAGAATTGCGCACTCTAGAGGCTCAAGAAGTCAAGACCCAAGATCGGTTTATATGGCAGCTATATCAAAACATGGACCGATATGGCCCATTTACAATACCAACCGACCTACACTAATAAGAAGTATTTGTGCAAAATTTCAAGCGGCTAGCTTTACTCCTTCGGAAGTTAGCGTGCTTTCGACAGACAGACAAATGGACGGACGGACGGACAGACGGACAGACATGGCTAGATCGACATAAAATGTCGCGACGATCAAGAATATATATACTTTATGGGGTCTCAGACGAATATTTCGAGTAGTTACAAGTGAATGAATGAAACAGAAATTAGTATACCCCCATCTTATGGTGGAGGGTATAAAAAGGCATAAAGTTCGTCCGGACCGAACTTTGAATACCAACCACCTCAGAATATATAAACCACCTTTCGTCATAATCTGGTGAAAAATGCATTATTTATGCACCCATAGCAGCTATAACGATATATGATCATACAAGTCACTGTTCAATTTTGGTTCAACATTGGTCTTTGTGCCAGCTATATTCAAATATAAACCGATCTGAACAATAAAGGACACGAATGTCGAAAAGCCTAACATAAGTCACTGCGTCAAATTTCATTTGTGGGATCAAGACCTTAAATCAAGAGATCAGTCTATTTGCCAGGTATATCCAAATCTAGACCGATCTGGGCCGTTTTTAAGAAGGATATCAAGGGGACCAACACAGCCCACAGTCTAAATTTCGGCGAAATCGAACAAAAATGCGCCTTTTATGGGCCCAAGAGAGATCGAACTATATGGTAGCTACATCCAAATCTGGACCGATCTTGGCCAAATGAAAGGAGATGTCGAGTGGGCTAACACTGTCTCAAAATTCAGCAAAATCGAATAATGAATGTGGCTTATAAGGGCTTAATATCTTAAATCGGCAGATCGATCTATATGGGGGCTATATCAAAAACTAGGCCATTATAGCCCATCTTCGAACTTAACCTGCCTATGGACAAAAAAAGAATCTGTGCAAAGTTTCAGCTCAATATCTCTATTTTTAAAGAGTGTATCGTGATTTCAACAGATAGGCAGACAGACGGACGGACATGGCTAGATCTCTGTGTTTTGCTAACGGAATGACAAAATGAATATACCTCCATCCTTCGGCGGTGGTTAAAAAAAAGGCGAACAAAATATCAATATCTTCAAAAAATCTCTAGTGTTCAAAAAGTCGGAAGTTGGAATGTAATAGATAAGTCCAAATCAACACATTCAATGAGAATAAATGTAAGAAGTCATTCAAGTAAAATGCAAATTTGTCAATGAACATTCCTAACGAACAGGCGCAAACTTCTCACATATCAATAAATGCAGCCCTATTCAAGTTTTAGCTAATGATATGGGGCCCCCTTTTTTATTCCGAGACGCGTCGCAGTTAGAAAAGTTTTTTACATGGCAAGACACCTCACAAATGCCGACAGCATTTTTAAGGGGATAACCGCCGCTGAAAAAAATTCTCTAATGTTCACACCAGGATTTGAACCCAGGCGTTCGGCGTCATAGGCGGACATGCCTACCTCTGCGCCACTGTGACCTCCAAATAAATCAATCAAAGTAGTGAAAGTATTTAGTAAAACCACACTTATTAGGATATTACTGGCAAAGTCATTTAAGTTTTGATCCAATGATGAAATGTGATATGTTTTATGGTCATAAAACATATCACATTTCATCATTGATAAAAAAAAAAACAAGTAAAAGCGTGCTAAGTTCGTCCGGGCCGAATCTTACATACCCTCCACCATGGATCGCATTTGCCGAGTTCTTCTCCCGGCATCTTTTCTTTTTATATTATATTATTATATGTTGGAGACCTGTGTAAAATGTCAGCCAATTCGAATAAGAATTGCGTCCTTTGGGGGCTCAAGAAGTAAAATAGAGAGATCGATTTATATGGGAGCTGTATCGGGCTATAGATCGATTCAGATCATAATAAACACTTATGTTTAGGGTCATGAGAGGATCCGTAGTACATAATTTCAGGCAAAACGGATAATAATTGCGACCTCTAGAGGCTCAAGAAGTCAAGATCCCAGATCGGTTTATATGGCAGCTATATCAGGTTGTGAACCGATTTGAACCATATTTGGCACAGTTGTTGGATATCATAACAAAACACGTCGTGCAAAATTTCATTCCAATCGGATAAGAATTGCGCTCTCTAGAGGCTCAAGAAGTCAAGACCCAAGATCGGTTGATATGGCAGCTATATCAGGTTATGAACCAATTTGAACCATACTTGGCACAGTTGTTGGATATCATAACAAAACACGTCGTGCAAAATTTCATTCCAATCGGATAAGAATTGCTAGAGGCTCAAGAAGTCAAGACCCAAGATCGGTTTATATGGCAGCTATATGGACCAATTTGAACCATACTTGGCACAGTTGTTGGATATCACAACAAAACACGTCGTGCAAAATTTCAGTCAAATCGGATAAGAATTGCGCACTCTAGAGGCTCAAGATCGGTTTATATGGCAGCTACAATATATCAAAACATGGACAGATATGGCCCATTTAAAATACCAACCGACCTACACTAATAGAAGTATTTGTGCAAAATTTCAAGCGGCTAGCTTTACTCCTTCGGAAGATAGCGTGCTTTCGACAGACAGACGGACGGACGGACGGACGGACATCGCTACATCGACATAAAATGTCGCGACGATCAAGAATATATATACTTAATGGGGTCTCAGACGAATATTTCGAGTAGTTACAAATGAATGAATGAAACAGAAATTAGTATACCCCCCATCTTATGGTGGAGGGTATAAAAATATTTGTGCAAAATTTAGAACGGTTAGCTGTTTTCTTTCGAAATATAGCTACCTTTCAACAGTGGGATGTTATGAACAGAGTAATGAGGTTAATAAACCTCCCTTCTTTGGTGTACACAGAAAATATATAGACCTTAATTCAACCGCTTAAATAAGTCAATACCATACTTATAACAAGTAAAAAGGCGTTAAGTTCGGCCGGGCCAAACTTTGGATACCCACAACCTCGGGTATATATGTAAACCACATTTCAACACAATCCGGTGAAAATTGTATACCTTATATCCCACAGCAGTTATATCGAAATATGTTCCTATTTGGACCAAATACTAATAAGAACAGTCATTGTTCAATTGTGTATAACAAAATTTTGGCCTTTTTGGCAGCTTATCCAAAAATAAACCGATCTGAACCATATACGACACGGATGTCGAAAAGCCTAACCTAAGTCACGGCATCAAATTTCAGTGAAATCAGATTATAAATGCACCTTTTATGGGGCCAAGACTTTAAATCGAGATATCGGTCTACATGGCAGCTATATACAAATCTAGACCAATCTAGACCAAAATTGCAGAAATATGTGGAGGGGCTCATCTTAACTCTCTGTATCAAATTTCGGCAACATCGGACAATGCGTTTTTTATGGGTCCAAAACCTAAAACCTAGAGATCGGTCTATATGGCAGCTATATTCAAATCCGGACCGATCAGGGCCAAATTAATGAAGGATGTCGAAGGGCCTAACACAACTCACTGTCCCAAATTTCAGTAAAAACGTATAATAAATGTGGCTTTTATGGACCTAAGACACTAAATCGGGTGATCGGTCTATATGGGGGATATATCAAGATATAGTCCGATATAGCCCATCTTCGAACTTAACCTGTCTACGGACAAAAAAAAGACACTGTGCAAAGTTTCAGCTCAATATCTCTATTTTGAAAGACTGTATCATGATTTCGACAGACGTACGGACGTCTTAGATTACCCCCATCCTTCGGTGGTGGGTATAAAAAACTTTTGAAACAAGTTGTTAATTGCTTTTATAATTTTTGACATAAAAATTCTTGTAGCTGCCGTCTTCAGACCAAATTTACGCGTACCAATCATTTCACTAATGGAAATAATTGAAGTAATCTATATTGAATACATCGACATTATAATACCTGGAGATTTTAATTGTAAGTTTTTGGAAAAAAAAAAACAATCTGAGCATTAGGTATTATACACAGAAAAAAATAAAAAATGGTTTCAATTAAGAAAGTAATTGATCCATCTAATTTTTTAATTAAAATCAATCACAGTTTTTGAAAAAGGTGATTGAAAAAATTTTCAATTAAAAAATTGCATATTCAATTAAAAAATGATTTAAAATTTATGAAATTACCAATTAATTTTTTATTTGGTCCAATTAAAAAAAGTGATTGAAATTTTCTATTCTATTTTTTATGTTTTAATTGATCCAATTAAAAAAATGATTGAAATTTCCGAAATATCCAATTAAACTTTTACTTGGACCAATTTTAATTTAATTGAAAATATTCAAATTTCTGTTTTAAAATTTGGTTCACATATGTAAAACTCCTGGAACACGAATTTGAGGTATATTTGAGGGCGCAATTCTTATACAATTTGGATGAAATTTTGGATAATTTCTTCCCCAATTATTATTTTGCACAGTGATTACTCCTTTAACCTCCAACATCCATGCCAAGTATGGTCTGAATCCGTGTCTATTGCTCCATTACCATTATTAGGTTTGAGTATTAAGATTGATAAATGGGTTAGCAAAGGCCTTAAAAGTGAAAATCGGGATATGCATATATTTGCGAGTTATATCTAAAACTGAACAAATTTCTAGGAAATTCATCAGTCGTCAGAAGAGTTATAAGAGAAACCTTCATGCCAAATTTTGTGAAGATGTGTTAACAAATGACTAAATTATTGAGTATTATTCAAAATCGGACGAAAATACATATGGGAGCTATATCTTAATCTGAACCGATTTCTGTTAAATTCAATAGCAATGCCGGGAGTCATAAACGAATCC
The DNA here is from genome assembly GCF_963082655.1 of Stomoxys calcitrans. Taxonomy (NCBI): domain Eukaryota; kingdom Metazoa; phylum Arthropoda; class Insecta; order Diptera; family Muscidae; genus Stomoxys; species Stomoxys calcitrans. The sequence continues at coordinate 144,682,282 of NC_081552.1, read as the reverse complement.
TCTGTTCCAATTTTCGTGTGGATCGGGTAACAAATGACCAAATTAAGCAATCCTAGTCCAAATCGGACGAACATATATATGAAAGCTATATCTAAATCTGAACCGATTTCTATGAAATTCATCAATAATTTCGAGACTTATAAGAGAACCCCTCGTGCAATATTTCTTTAGAGTCGGTTTATGAATGACGATATAATTCCAATTTTAGTCAAATGGGACAAACATATATATGGGAGCTATATCTAAATCTGAACCGATATTTTGAAATTCACTAATAATCTCAAGACTTACTCATGCAAAATTTTATGAAAATCGGTTTATGAAATTATCCAATAATGTTAAGACTTATAAGAAAAACACAATTTTAGTCCAAATCGGACGAACATATATATGGGAGCTATATCCAAATCTGAAGCGATTTCTTCCAATTTCAAAGGGCTTTGTCGATCGGATGAAAATTGCGACCTGCACTTTGTACCCAAATAACCATGTACAGACGGACAAAGCTAAACCGAATTAGAAAGTGATTTTCAGTCGATCGGTATACTTATCAATGGGCCCACCTCCTTTCCTTCTCGGTAAAAAAAATGTGACTTTTAGAGATTTTTATTTAAAGGATTTAAAGATTGGAAACCGCTCCGGGTTCAAAAAATTCACTCCCGCTCCAATCGGGCAAAAAAGGTCTGCTCCGATCCGCTTCTAATCCCTGTACGGAACATATTGTTTCCCGCTTAGGCCTATCGACATACTAGATCAACAGTAATTGAAATATTTTTATTACAGTAACTTTATAAATTGCATGCATTGGGGAAATACCCCAGAAGCAAAACATTTATGTGAAGTATGATATAATTAGATCGGTGCAAAGAAACCGTTATGCCATTAACATGTATATTTTGATCATAAATAAGATAAGAATTCTAGAAAAATTTTCAGCTAGACTTTTTCAAAACCAGGCAGCCATAACAGTGCTGTTGGGTCTAAAAAGGTTTCCGATTCAACTAAAACAAGTAAAAGCGTGCCAAGTTCGGCCGGACCGAATCTTATATACCCTCCACCATGGATCGCATTTGTCGAGTTCTTTTCCCGGCATCTCTTCTTAGGCAAAACAGGATATAAGGAAAGATTTGCTCTGCTATTGGACCACAATTAAATTATATGTTGGAGACCTGTGTAAAATGTCAGCCAATTCGAATAAGAATTGCGCCCTTTGGGGGTTCAACAAGTAAAATAGAGAGATCGATTTATATGGGAGCTGTATCGGGCTATAGACAGATTCAGACCATAATAAACACGTATGTTGACGGTTATGAGAGGATGCGTCGTACAAAATTTCAGGCAAATAGGGTAATAACTGCGACCTCTAGAGGCTCAAGTAGTCAAGATCCCAGATCAGTTTATATGACAGCTATAGTTATGAAGGTTATGAACCGATTAGAATCATGCTTGGCACAGTTGTTGGATATCATAACAAAACATGTCGTGCAAAATTTCATTCCAATCGGATAAGAATTGCGCACTCTAGAGGCTCAAGAAATCAAGACCCAAGATCGGTTTATATGGCAGCTATATCAGGTTATGAACCGATTGGAACCATACTCGGCACAGTTGTTGGATATCGTAACAAAACATGTCGTACAAAATTTCATTCCAATCGGATAAGAATTGCGCACCCTAAAGGCTCAAGAAGTCAAGACCCAAGATCGGTTTATATGGAAGCTATATCAGGTTATAGACCGATTGGAACCATACTTGGCACAGTTGTTGGATATCGTAATAAAACATGTCGTGCAAAATTTCATTCCAATCGGATAAGAATTGCGCACTCTAAAGGCTCAAGAAGTCAAGACCCGAGATCGGTTTATATGGAAGCTATATCAAAACACAGACCGATTTGAACCATACTTGGCAAAGTTGTTGGATATCATAACAAAACACGTCGTGCAAAATTTCATTCCAATCGGATAAGAACTGCGCACTCTAGAGGCTCAAGAAGTCAAGACCCAAGATCGGCAGCTACATCAAAACATGGACCGATATGGCCCATTTACAATACCAACTGACCTACACTAATAAGAAGTATTTGTGCAAAATTTCAAGCGGCTAGCTTTACCCCTTCGAAAGTTAGCGTGCTTTCGACAGACAGACGGACAGACAGACGGACGGACATGGCTAGATCGACATAAAATGTCACGACGATCAAGAATATATATACTTTATAGGGTCTCAGACGAATATTTCGGGTAGTTACAATCAGAATGACGAAATTAGTATACCCCCCATCCTATGGTGGAGGGTATAATAATTGCTATGCTATTGGAGCTGCATCAAGTTATGGTCCGATTCGGGCCATAATCAAATAAAATGTTGGAGACCATAGTAGAAGTCATTGTGTACAATTTCAGCCAATACAGATAAGAATTGCGTCGTAGTACAAACTTTCAGCCAAATCGGATATTAACTGCGCCCCCTAGAGGCTCAAGAAGTCGAGTTCCCAGATCTGTTTAATGTCAGCTATATGAGGTTATGGACCGAGACCATAGTAGGTTAGGTTAGGTTGAAAAGAGGGTGTAGATATTAATTCGCCCCATGCCACTATGGACATACACCTAAGCCAGTAATCGGCTTGTTGTGCGCTCTAAAAACTATAAAGTAACCTCTGAAAAAAAATTTAAGATAGAAATTCCGTGCTACTTACAAAATCCTTAATTGTTTTCAATGCCACTCCCCTAAGTTGGCTCATGTCTGATATTGTGTCTCCACCCAAGTACCGGTATCTGTTGGACGCGAAAGCCGGCAATGAAAAAGGAAATACTCCAACGTCTTGTCATCTTCCCCGCATGCCCTACACATGCTGTCACTTGCCGCACCGATTCTACATAAGTGAGCACGTAGTCCTATGTGTCCCGTTGTGATACCAATAGCTATACTGACCTCCTTCTTCCTCCCTTTCAGTAATAGCCTCGTCTTCTCGCGATCTGGATCCCCCATAGGATTTTGCCGTCCTACCGACCGTTTCGCTGTTCCACAATGTTAAATGCGCATTCGTCGCCTACTCCCTTAACTCGGACTGCATCGACCCGAAAGGCTTCGGGTTAACCGAGTTTATTGACGGCAGTCCTCTGGCCTTCACCGCCAAATCGTCTGCCCTTTCATTTCCCTACTCCATTATGGCCCGGCACCCAAACGATGCGGATTTTCCGTATTATGGTCAAGCAGTCTAAAACAGATGTCAGTCCCTTGGTTTTCAATGTAAACCCCCAGTCCCACTCTGTCCTCTAGCTTTGATCCATCCATGTAACATGATCTTCCAGATGGCGATACTAGGGTTCCGTCAATCAAAGACTGTGCCGCTGGCAGCAGTGCCTCTGACTCGACTTCAAGGTTCATCTCAGGTATCCGATCGGAAACCTCTCCACTTCCATCTAGGTTTCCTATCGTCTTCTCGATTATACCGCGATGGTATGAGCTGCTCCCATCCACAATCCATTCTCCCATCACCTTAAGTCTCATAGCCGTAGTGGCTGCCTCACACTTAATCTGTTTGTTAATGGGCCGGATATCTAGAATAGTCTCCAGTGCCCTAGTGGGCGTGGTCCTCATCGCTCCGCCTATGCCAAGCCGACATGTTCCCTACTACTGAGGCGTAAGTAAGTATAGGTCTAATCACGCTCTAAGGACCGGGTCCACCCGATAATGGTCTAAGGATTGGATCAGTGTGTCGGTCCGCACATTGTTAAAAGCCCACTCGATATCAATGCATGCCGCCAACGTGTACGTTTTGGCATAGAACGATTCTTCTATTTTATGCACAACCTCGTGCAGGGCTGTATCCACCAACATTCTCTTGACATAAGCATGCTGTTTATATTTGAGCAGTTCGCTGGATGTCATACTCTTTATCATGGTGTCCACAATACGTTCCATGATTTTGAGTAGAAAGGACGTAAGGCTTATGGGTTTGTAGGCCTTTGGTGTCGCGTAACTTGCCTTGCCGGGCTTAGGTATAAACACCACCCTTGCCTCCTTTCAGAGTATATGAATGTGCTAGGCACGCTGTGAAAATTTTGGCCAGACGAGGGCCAGATAGTGTGCCTCTTTCTGTAATAACGCCGGAAATATTCCATCAGGTCCGGGTGACTTAAATGGTCTGAAGCTCATCAAGGATTCCTTCACTAATAATTCCGTTATTACAAACCTTCGATCAACGTCATTATTCCAAGATTCTGGTGCCTCCGTGAGTCCCGTCGTATCCTGTGGAAAGTGGGTTTTCATCAAAAGCCTCAACATGTCCTTCCTCCGTTGTCTCTGCTCTCACTCCCATATCGTCTACTTAAGTTTCAGTTTGGACATGGGTTTTTGAGAGAAACTCTTTTATCTTGGCAGCGTCATTAACTCTATCGACCTGTTCGCAGAAAAGCTTCCAGGAGGCACGTTTTGCCGCTCTGGTAATCTTATTGTATTCCTTGAGCCGTGTGTAATACACATCCCAATAAAATTCCGCCTTTTTACGACATGCTCTGTTAAAAAGTCTGCGGACCTCTTTCCCAATATTGCGAATCTCGCCGGTCATCCAGGGTTTTTCTTGGGCTGATTTCCTCTCCCGAAGAGGAAAACTATCTTTGAACGATCCCACCAGTGCAGTCGTAATCCAGTTGACATTCTCGTCAATCTCTTCTATGCTTGGACAATCTAAACAATCATGCCCAAGTCTTCTTCTGAGTAGCCTTCCGAATTTTGACCAGTTGGTCTTCAACTTATTCCGGGACCTTATCGGATTCGGCGCTGGCCGTGTTATTCTAAACCTAATGTAGCGATGGTCAGAGAAAGAGTGTTCCATGGAGACCCTCCAATCCTGAACCTCATCGATCATATTTTTGGAACATATCGTCACATCGAATACCTCCTCCCTAATCCTATTAACAAAGGTAGCGGTGTTACCAATATTAAGTGTTATTAGGTCGTTAGTATTCAAGAACTCTGCCAGGGCTTGTCCCCGCTTATTAGTGTTGGTGCTACCACACGAAATGTGGTGAGAGTTCGCATCGCACCCTATTAGTACCTCGTTTCCTTTCTGTTTTGTTTTCCTCGCCTGCCGTTGCAGTTCCGATGTGGATGGCGGTGTCGGAGAGTCGAAAGGCAGATAAAGTGATGCAAGGTATGCTCCACTGTCTCACCATTGTTGCATCCAACGTTGACAACTCTGGGGAAATTATATAATTCAACTTTTTATGACAAATAACGCAGGTCCTCGGCCGAGTACCAGTGATAGCATAGAATAATTGGTAGTTGATATGGTTTAGTTCAGAGACTTTGTTCCGGGTCGTCCATGGCTCCTGAATTGAGGCAATATGAATCTTGCCCTTGCTGATTTTCTCCATCAGAGCGTGTGTAGCAGTCTCGCTCCGGTGGAGGTTTATCTGGATTACCTCAATCATTGGTCCTCCAGTAAATGGGCATCTTGGGAGTAGGTGATGATCTCATCGTCTGCTCCCTGTTCTTTAGACTGCATTGACTTTCCTGTCACTGCACTGCCTGATGTCATCGTTTTAGGTTCATCGCCTAGTCTAGTCTTCCGACTTTTATAAAGTCGGTAATGGTTCCATCGTCGGGTCCCTGTTCGTTAAGCTTTATTGGGTTTCCATTCCTTGTTCTGCCTGGTGTTTTAATACTATGATCTTTGCCAATCTTAGCCTTCCAAATCTTAAAAAAATGGGCTTCTTGGGAGTAAGTGTTGGTACCATCATCGGCTCCCTGTTCGTTGCGTTGCATTGAGTCTCCTGTAGCTGGGCTCCCTGATGTTTCAATATTAGGATCTTTACCTATCCCATTATTCCGAACCTTTAAGTCGGTGGTGGGTTCGTCGTTGGGTTCCTGTTTGTTAGGGTGTGTTGGTTCTCTCGCCATTCCACTGCCTGATATTTTAGTATTAGGATCATTGCTTCTCCTAGTCTTTCCAATATTAAGAGATGCCGTGATTGTCTCGTTGTCGGCCCCCTGTTTGTTGGGCGGTGTTGAGTCAGCTGCCAGTGCACGGCCTGCTGTCGCAGAATGAAAATTTCTGCCTATCCTAGTCCTCCCAATCTTGAAAAAGACAGCTTTGCTACCGTAGTGCGCCATGCCTTTAGTCTTAGCCAAACTCGTCACGGAGACTTGACTCCTTCTCCTCCCTGTGGAAGACCACCTACTTCTGCCCAAGAATCCCAACATGCGTTCCGTCGCTAATTAACTGCCCCATCCCTTGATGAAGACCGTAGCCTTTGTGAGCTGGGGGAAATCCACCTTTCTCACAAGGTCGAGTTTGCGCCCTCCCAGGGAGCGTGAATACCTCTGACTAGCTGTTTGACGGTATCAATACATTCCGCCGACGCAAAACGCAGCGTAAAGCTATCCCCTCTCAACTCGCAGCTCATCATTTGTATGGGTGGACTCTCTACAGAGTTCCACACATGTTCAAAAATCCGATCGTTAACCAGATCCTCCACTTGGGACCGATGATCTGGTGGAATCCTACTGGATGCACAACAGATATTGATGACTGTGTAAGTCAGCTTTTCTCTGTTGTGCTTCCTTGCCACTCTGGCGTAAGAGGGCGGCTCCTTACCATTCTCAGCGACCATCTTCCCCTTCCGTTATGACTGTGGCCTTTTGGAAGTCACAGTCCTCCATGAAGACTCAGTGGCCTTGCGCGCTTCCTTGATTCCTGTTCCAACTTTGTCCACCTCCGCAGGACACAGACTCTGGAGACTCCATTGCGGGATGGCCGGCTTGGTTTTCCCGGAGTACTTGAAAGAGGGGGGCTCTTTTTCTTCTTCAGTATATTAGCAGTGTTATGCTCTATGGGAGCTGTATAAGGCTATAGACCGACTCAGACCATATTTGACACGTATGTTGAAGGTCATGGGAGAAGCCGTAGTACAAACTTTCAGCCAAATCGACCGACTTCAACCATACTTAGCACAGATGTTCGAAGTCATAACGAAATATGTCATGCAAAATTTAAGAAAATATGATCGAGACCAGCCCCAATAAGATATAACTATGGATATAGTAGTGGAGTTATAATAAAATAGGATGATTGTTATATCCTTGGTGATGGGTATCCAAAGTTCGGCACGGCCAAGTTTTTACTTGTTTTTATACTCTCCACCATAGGATAGGGGGATTACTAATTTCGTCATTCTGTTTGTAACTCCTCGAAATATTTGTCTAAGACATCATAAAGTCTATATATTCTTGATCGTCATGACATTTTAAGTCGATCTAGCCATGTTCGTCCGTCCGTCTGTATGTCTGTCTGTCTATCTGTCCGTCCGTCCGCCAGTCCGTCTGTCGAAATCACGCTAACTTTCGAAGGAGTAAAGCCATCCGTTTGAAATTTCGCACAAATATTTTTTATTAGTGTAGTTCGGTTGGGATTGTAAATGGGCTATATCGGTCCATGTTTTGTAATAGCTGCCATATAAACCGATCTTGAATCTTGACTTCTTGAGCCACTGGAGGGCGCAATTCTTATCCGATTTGGCTGAAATTTCGCATGAGTTATTTTGTTATGACTTCCAACAACTATGCTAAGTATGGTTCAAATCCATCCATAACATGATAAAGCTGTCATTTAAATCGATCTGGGATCTTGATTTCTTGAGCCTCCAGAGGGCGTAATTATCCTATTTGGCTGAAATTTTTATACCCTCCACCATAAGTTGGGGGATATACTAATTTCGTCATTCTGTTTGTAACTACTCGAAATATCCCACTGACAACCCATAAAGTATATATATTCTTGATCGTCGTGACATTTTATGTCGATCTAGCCATGTCCGTCCGTCTGTCCATCCGTCCGTCCGTCCGTCTGTCTGTCGAAAGCACGCTAACTTCCGAAGGAGTAGAGCTAGCCGCTTGAAATTTTGCACAAATACTTCTTATTAGTGTAGGTCGGTTGGTATTGTAAATGGGCCATATCGGTCCATGTTTTGATATAGCTGCCATATAAACCGATCTTGGGTCTTGACTTCTTGAGCCTCTAGAGTGCGCAATTCTTATCCGATCACAATGAAATTTTGCACGACGTGTTTTGTTATGATATCCAACAACTGTGCCAAGTATGGTTCAAATCGGTCCATAACCTGATATAGCTGCCATATAAACCGATCTTGGGTCTTGACTTCTTGAGCCTCTAGAGGGCGCAATTCTTATCCGATTGGATTGGAATTTCGCACGACGTGTTTTGTTATGATACCCAACAACTGTGCCAAGTATGGTTTAAATCGGTCCATAACCTGATATAGCTGCCATATAAACCGATCTTGGGTCTTGACTTCTTGAGCCTCTAGAGGGCACAATTCTTATCCGATTTGAATGAATTTTTGCACGATGTATTTCGTTATGATATCCAACAACTGTGCCAAGTATGGTTGAAATCGGTCTATAACCTGATATAGCTGTCATATAAACAGATCTGGGGATTTGACTTCTTGAGCTTCTAGAGGGCGCAATTCCTATCCGATTTGGCTGAAATTTTGCATGACGTATTTTATTTTTACTTTCAACAACTGTGTCAAATAAGGTTCACATCGGTTCATAACCTGATATAGCTGCCATATAAACCGATCTGGGATCTTGACTTCTTGACCCCTAGAGGTCGCAATTATTATCCGATATGCCTGAAATTTTGTACCATGGATCCTCTCATGACCACCAACAAACGTGTTTGTTATGGTCTGAATCGGTCTATAGCCCGATACAGATCCCATATAAATCGTTCTCTCTATTTTACTTCGTGAGCCCCAATGGGCGCAATTTTATACGAATTGGCTGAAATTTTACACAGGTGTCCAACATATTATTTAATTGTGGTCCGAACCGGACCATATCTTGATATCGTTTTAATAGCAGAGCAACTCTTTTCTTATATCCTTTTTTGCCTAAGAAGAGATGCCGGGAAAAGAACTCGACTAATGCGATCCATGGTGGAGGGTATATAAGATTCGGCCCGGCCGAACTTAGCAAGCTTTTACTTGTTGTACAACTGCTTCTCTCATGACCTTCAACATACGTGTCAAATATGGTCCGAATCGGTCTATACCCTGATACAGCTCCTAAATATACCGATCTCACTATTTTACTTCTTGAGCCCCTAAAGTAGGCAATTCCTACTCGAATTGTCTGTAATTTTACACAATGACTTCTACTATTATCTCCAACATTTAGTTCAATTATGGTCCGAATCGGACCATAACTTGATATAGCTCCAATATTATCGCAATTCTTTTTTTATCCTTTGCCTAAAAAAAGAGATATCGTTAGAGGGTATATAAGATTCGGCCTGGCCGAACTATTGCTTATTGCGCTATGAATATTAAAGTTAGCGCTAAGGTATATTTGCAAAAACTGGCAAATCATTTGTATAAATGCTGAACAAAAGCAAGTAACGAATAGAACCTTGAGGAACACCATGACGTGTTGCTAAGACTTTCGATTCGTTGCGATAAACTGATTGGGTTTTGTTAAATAGGTAGGACGCTATGAGCCTTTCGTCTTTAAAATCTAAGAATAATATCATGTTACTATCTATTCGAGATCTTAGTTCTTCGACTACAATCTCTTGTAGATCTGAAATCAGATTGTCGCTCTGTGAGTAAATCGTTTACGTTAAGATATTCGTTGATTTGGCCGTACTTGATATTCTCAAATAATTTTCACAAATACGTTAGTATGGCAATTGGTCGTAAATCCTAGAAAAAATTTAGTTTTTGGAGATCTGGATGTATTTCGAAACTGCACAAAATGTTGTGGTTTTAATATGTAGCTGTCGCCGAAAATGCTACATTTTACCTACATCCTTTTCAGCGAATTTTATTCTCTTTGTAGGTGCTGTTTAGGTTCAATGTTTTCAATATTTTGTATATAAATTGGTTTACAAAATAAGGTCTTGCAAAATAGTAAGAAAAACGCAACGTAATGTCGGCATAGAAGAAAATTACCATAGAAGCTTCAAGTTTAAAATCGACCAGAAATTCTGCAAGAGTTTGATGTTTAAAGCGCAGCTCAAATAGTCTACAAGTATAACCGTGCTATTTTCGGCTTGGCCGAATCTTATATACCCTCCACCCTGGATCGCATTTGTCAAGCTCTTTGCCTGTTATTTCTTTAAAGGCAAACAGAGGACAATGGATAAAAATTGGTACGCTATTGGACCTATATCAGGATATGGATCGATTCGGGCCTTACTGAGTTGGTTGATGTTGGAGACCATAGTTGAAATCATTGTGCATAATTGCATCCAAATCAGATAAGAATTGCGTCATATAGGGGCTCAAAAATCAAAATAGGGAGACCGATTTATATGGTTGCTATATCAGGTTATAGACCGATTTAGACCATACCTGACGTAGCTGTTGGAAATCAAAACTGAGCACTACATTCAAAATTTCAGCCAAATCGGATTATATCCGAAATCGACAGCTTTATCAGGTTTTCAGCCGATTTAGACCAAACTTGACACTGTTGTTGAAATTTATACCAAAACATGTGCCAAATTTCAGCCAAATTCGATAAGAATTTTGCCCTCTAGAAGCTTAAGAAGTCTAATCGGGAGGTTTTTACGCAGTTACATCAGGTTATGAACCGATTTGAACCATACTTATCACAATTGTTGAATGTGATGCAAAAACACGACGTGAAATTTCAGCCAAATTGGATAAGAATTGCGCCCTCTAGAAGCTCAAGAATTGAAGAGCCAAGGTCGGTTTATATGGCAGCGATATCAAAACATAAACCGATTTGGCCCATTTACAATCCCAACCGACCTACACTAAAAGGACGTATTTGTGCACAATTTCAAGCGGCTAGCTTTACTCCTTCAAAAGTTAGCGTGATTTCGACAGACAGACGGGCGGACGGACATGGCTATTTGTGCAATATTTTAAGCGCCTAGCTTTACTCCCTTGAAAGTTAGCATGCTTTCGACAGCCAGACGGACGGACGGATATGCCTAGATCAACTTAAAATGTCCTAACGGTCAAGAATATAAATACTTTATGGGGTCTTAGACGCATATTTCGAGATGTTACAAACGGAATGACGAAATTATTATACCCCTATCCTATGGAGGAGGGTATAAAAATGGCGTACAGCGTTCATCCAAGGATATGTGGCTTAGAAGCTACTTAACATGCAATTCATTCATATATCCCCCAATTTTTATTTCACATTAGCGGTTAAACTTAGCATAGTCAATGCTATTCTACATTACTTTCCAAGACGTAGGAAAAAAATTTAGGAAAAGAACAAACTTTCTTACTTTGGAAGTACGTAAAATGCTGTTCTTTTAGAATAACTTCCAATTTATTTTGTTTTTTTTTTTTTTTTTTTTTTTTTAATACCCAAAAGTAGATTGGTTACAACGTTATTAAAGATGTGTATACAATATTATAGGATATTGCAAAGCACGATTTTTATAAACTGCGGATATAGTCCATCCATTCCTATCGCATTGGATTTTATAGCTTTTAAATTGCTTAATATCTCGTCGTTAGTAATACATGGAAAGATAAAACAATGTTCTTAAATATTTAATATTTACTTCCATAAAATTTATTTGATATTCAATGCACCCCAGGTTATAAATGATATCCCACAGTATTTCATCAATTAATTGCAAACAGCTGATTATGTTAAGGGAAAACAGCTGTTTCATTGACAAAAAAAAAATGTTAGTGGCCTAGTCAGTTCTTTCAAACATTTTTATACCTCCTACCAAGGATGGGGGTATACTTATCTCGTCATTCCGTTTGTAACTCTTTGAAATATTCGTCTAAGACCACACAAAGTATATATATTCTTCATCGTTATGACATTTTAAGTCGATCTAGCCTTATGCGTCCGTCTGTCTGTTTTAGCACAAATACTTCTTATTTGTGTAGGTCGGTTGGGATTGTAAATGGCCCTTATCGGTCTGTGTTTTAATATAGCTGCCATATAAACCGATCTTGAATCTTGACTTCTTGAGCCACTAGAGGGCGCAATTCTTATCCGATTTGGCTGAAATTTCGCATGAAGTGTTTTGTTATGACTTCTAACATGGCATGGTTGAAATCGATCCATAACCTGATATAAATAGCTGTCATTTAAACCGTTCTTCAATCTTGACAACTTTAGCCACTAAAGGCCGCAATTCTTATCCGATTTTGTCCTAATTGGACCAAAAATTGAAATAGCTCCAATAGCATAGCAATTATTTTCTTTTATCCTTTGTTTGCTTAAAAAGGTATATGGGAAAAAAAAACTCGACAGTTGCGATCCACGGTGGAGGGTATATAAGATTCGGTCCGGCTGAACTTAGCACGCTTTTACCTGTTTCTTTAAATTTAGATACAAAAAACCATGTCAGAAATATACACATAAGTAGAGTAATATCAAAAAATTCGAGCGAGCTCAGTTACATTTCGATATATATACCAATGGATGGAGCAGGTACCTTCTGTGCATTTCTAAAAAGCATATTTCTAAAAAAATGTCTAAAGTTATCAACACAAGTAACAGGCAATCATGAAAAATATCATACATTTTTAAGCAGATTTTACTTACTTACTTAAACATAAGTTTTTGTTTGCTGATTTATATTTCCTAAAACAGCAGTAATGTCTGCTTTTCCATTTTCAGCAGACAAAAACTGCTGTTTTAGCAAAGATTTTTGCTGTTTTAAACAACAAATTTGGTTGAGTGTATGTGTCCCGTTATGATACTGATCTCCTTCTTACTTCCTTTCAGTAATAGCCTCGTCCTCTCACAATCCGGATCACCCCATAGGCCGTTCTTCCTCTCGCATTCCGTGAAGTGGTGTTGTGTATGACCGAATAATGATCAAGCAGTCTAAAACAGATCTCAGTCCCTGGACTCTCAATGTAGACTCCCAGGCCCACTCTGTCCTCTATAATCAACCACATTTGTTTTTAGGCATTTGTTTAAGAAATTTTGTTGGAAGAGGTTATTTGAATTTGTGGAATATTACCGTAAGACGCTACCTGATTCATCCATTGTTATTGAGAAAAGACCATGGCACGTATACATTCAGTGGTGATTATAAACATCGCCTGAGACACGCATTTACATTTGTATTTTATGTTTTTTTTATACCCTCCACCATAAGATGGGGGGTATACTAATTTCGTCATTCTGATTGTAACTACTCGAAATATTCGTCTGAGACCCCATAAAGTATATATATTCTTGATCGTCGTGAAATTTTATGTCGATCTAGCCATGTCCGTCCGTCTGTCCGTCCGTCCGTCCGTCCGTCCGTCCGTCCGTCTGTCTGTCGAAAGCACGCTAACTTCCGAAGGAGTAAAGCTAGCCGCTTGAAATTTTGCACAAATACTTTTTATTAGCGTAGGTCGGTTGGTATTGTAAATGGACTATATCGGTCCATGTTTTGATATAGCTGCCATATAAACCGATCTGGTGTCTTGACTTCTTGAGCCTCTAGAGTGCGCAATTCTTATCCGAATGGGACGAAATTTTGCACGACGTGTTTTGTTATGACATCCAACAACTGTGCCAAGTATGGTTCAAATCGGTCCATAACCTGATATAGCTGCCATATAAACCGATCTTGGGTCTTGACTTCTTGAGCCTCTAGAGTGCGCAATTCTAATTCGATTGGAATGAAATTTTGCACGACGTGTTTTGTTACGATATCCAACAACTGTGCCAAGTATGGTTCAAATCGGTCCATAACCTTATATAGCTGTCATATAAACCTATCTTGGGTCTTGACTTCTTGAGTCTCTAGAGGGCGCAATTCTTATCCAATTTAAATGAATTTTGGCACGTAGTATTTTGTTATGATATCCAACAACTGTGCCAAATATGGTTCAAATCGGTTCATAACCTGATATAGCTGCCATATAAACCGATCTGGGATCTTGACTTCTTGAGCCTCTAGAGGTCGCAATTATTATCCGATTTGCCTGAAATTTTGCACGACGGATTCTCTCATTACCATTAACATACGTGTTTATTATGGTCTGAATCGGTTTATAGTCTGATATAGCTCCCATATAAATCGATCTCTCTATTTTATTTCTTGAGCCCACAAAGGGCGCAATTCTTATTCGAATTGGCTGACATTTTACACAGGTCTCCAACATATAATTTAATTGTGGTCCAAACCGGACCATATCTTAATATCGCTCTAATAGCAGAGCAAATCTTTTCTTATATCCTTTTTTTTTTGCCTAAGAAGAGATGCCGGGAAAAGAACTCGACATATGCTATCCATGGTGGAGGGTATATAAGATTCGGCCCGGCCGAACTTAGCACGCTTTTACTTGTTTATTCTAACATCCCCTTCATGATTAAGCAGCAATCATTTTTAGCAAACAACAAACTTTTCAGCAGTAAGCCTGCTGGTCTGAAATTTGCAGAATTAGGGTGTAATTCAAGACTGTGCCGCAGGCAGCAGTCCCTCGCACTCGACCTCAAGTGTCGTCTAAAGTATACGATCGATAACCTCTTCTCTTTCTACCAGGTTTCATATGGTCGCCTAGATTATACCGCGATGGTATGAGCGGACCGTCTATACAGTGCCCATCATCTGTGATCCTTCTCAGCACGCTCCTGAAAGTAACACTTCCAATTAAGTTTCCTATCCAAGATCAACATAAGTATTTGACCTTATCAAATATCGAAATCCTTTTTTGGTGCGCCAAATTGGCCCACCTTCGTCTTCCTCGTGAACAGGCATATTTCAGTATTCTCTGGATTAACATTGAGATCTCTGGGTCTACATCATATGCAACACCCTTCTGCATAGGTGGTTCGGATCCATGCCCCTTAGAAGTATTATAACATCGTCTGCATAGCAGACGGGTTAAATCCCTCCTCAGTCAGTATCCGTAATAGATGGTCACACAAAAGAGTGACGATAAAATGCCCTCTGTGGCGTGCGCCACTTTCTTCCTTATACTTATGTCATGGGAGTCGCAATTTATCTACCTGTTCCTTAGCATATGGTTGATCCAGTCTCTCTAAGGACCCGGTCCACCCGGCGCTGGTCTAAGGATTGGATCATTGTGTCGGTCCGCAGATTGTTAAAAGCCCCCTCGATGTCAATGCAATTCGCCAATGTGTACGTTTTGGCATCGAAGGATACTTCTATTTTATGCACAACCTCGTGCTGGGCAGTCTCCACCGTCCTTCCCTTGGCATAGGCATGCTGTTTGTATATGAGCAGTTCGCTGGATTATGGTATCCACTACTCTTTATTATGGTATCCACAATACGTTCCGTGGTTTTGAAGAGAAAGGACGTAAGGCTTATAGGTCAGGAGGTCCTTGGTGTCGCCACACATTTTTTTCAAAATCGAAAGTAGCAAAAATTTTACTGTAAAATTGGTAAACATACCTCACATTTTTTATACCCTTCACCATAAGATGGAGGGTATACTAATTTCGTCATTCTGTTTGTAACAACTCGAAATATTCGTCTGAGACTCCATAAAGTATATATATTCTTGATCGTCGTGACATTTTATGTCGATCTAGCCATGTCCGTCCGTCCGTCCGTCTGTCCGTCCGTCCGTCTGTCTGTCGAAAGCACGCTAACTTCCGAAGGAGTAAAGCTAGCCGCTTGAAATTTTGCACAAATACTTCTTATTAGTGTAGGTCGGTTGGTATTGTAAATGGGCCATATCAGTCCATGTTTTGATATAGCTGCCATATAAACCGATCTTGGGTCTTGAATTCTTGGGCCTCTAGAGTGCGCAATTCTTATCCGATTGGAATGAAATTTTGCACGACGTGTTTTGTTATGATATCCAACAACTGTGCCAAGTATAGTTCAAATCGGTCCATAACCTGATATAGCTGCCATATAAACCGATCTTGGGTCTTAACTTCTTGAGCCTCTAGCGTGCGCAATTCGTATCCGATCAGAATGAAATTTTGCACGACGTGTTTTGTTATTATATCCAACATCTGTGCCAAGTACGATTCAAATCGGTCCATGACCTGATATAGCTGCCATATAAACCGATCTTGGGTCTTGAATTCATGAGCCTCTAGAGTGCGCAATTCTTATCCGATTGAAATGAAATTTTGAACGACGTGTTTTGTTATTATATCAAACAACTGTGCCAAGTATGGTTCAAATCGGCCCATAACCTGATATAGCTGCCATATAAACCGATATTGGGTCTTGACTTCTTGAGCCTCTAGAGGGCGCAATTCTTATCTGAATGGAATGGAATTTCGAACGACGTGTTTTGTTATGATACCCAACAACTGTGCCAAATATGGTTTAAATCGGTCCATAACCTGATATAGCTGTCATATAAACCGATCTTGGGTCTTGACTTCTTGAGCCTCTAGAGGGCACAATTCTTATCCGATTTGAATGAAATTTTGTACGACGGATTCTTTCATGACCATCAACATACGTGTTTATTATTGTCTGAATCGGTCCATAGCCCGATACAGCTCCCATATAAATCGATCTCTCTATTTTACTTTTTGAGCTCACAGAGAGCGCAATTCTTATTCAAACTGGCTGACATTTTACACAGGTCTCCAACATATAATTTAATTGTGGTCCAAACCGGACCATATCTTGATATTGCTCTAATAGCAGAGCAAATCTTTTCTTATATCCTTTTTATACCCTCCACCATAAGATGGGGGGTATACTAATTTCGTCATTCTGATTGTTTTGATGTAGCTGCCATATAAACCGATCTCGGGTCTTGACTTCTCGAGTCTCTTGCGTGCGCAATTCTTATCCGATCAGAATGAAATTTTGCACGACGTGTTTTGTTGTGATATCCAACAACTGTGCCAAGTATGGTTGAAATCGGTCTATAACCTGATATAGCTGCCATATAAACCGATCTTGGGTCTTGACTTCTTGAGCCTCTAGAAGGCGCAATTCTTATCCGATTTGAATGAAATTTTGCACGACGTGTTTCGTTATTATATCCAATAACTGTGCCAAGTATGGTTCAAATCGGACCATAACCTGATATAGCTGCCATATAAACCGATCTGGTGTCTTGACTTCTTGAGCGTCTAGAGTGCGCAATTCTTATCCGATTGGAATGAAATTTTGAACGACGTGTTTTGTTACGTTATCCAACAACTGTGCCAAGTATGGTTCAAATCGGTCCATGACCTGATATAGCTGTCATATAAACCGATCTTGGGTCTTGACTTCTTGAGCCTCTAGAGTGCGCAATTCTTATCCGATTTGAATGAATTTTTGCACGACGTGTTTTGTTATGATATCCAACAACTGTGCGTAGTATGGTTCAAATCGGTCCATGTTTTGATATAGCTGTCATATAAACAGATCTGGGGACTTGAATTTTTGAGCTTCTAGAGGGCGCAATTCCTATCCGATTTGGCTGAAATTTCGCAAGACGTTTTTTATTGTTACTTTCAACCACTATGTCAAATAAAATACAAGTCGGTTCATAACCTGATATAGCTGCCATATAAACCGATCTAGGATCTTGACTTCTTGAGCCTCTAGAGGTCGCAATTATTATCCGATTTGCCTGAAATTTTGTACGACGGATTCTTTCACGACCATCAACATACGTGTTTATTATGGTCTGAATCGGTCCATAGCCCGATGCAGCTCCCATATAAATCGATCTCTCTATTTTGCTTTTTGAGCTCACAAAGAGCGCAATTCTTATTCGAATTGGCTGACATTTTACACAGGTCTCCAACATATAATTTAATTGTGGTCCAAACCGGAGCATATCTTGATATCGCTATAATAGCAGAGCAAATCTTTTCTTATATCCTGTTTTGCCTAAGAAGAGATGCCGGGAAAAGAACTTGACAAATGCGATCCATGGTGGAGGGTATATAAGATTCGGCCCGGCCGAACTTAGCTTGCTTTTACTTGTTTTAAACTGTCGCCCCTACTGGGGGCAGGAATTGACTAAGATGTCATTTCAAAATAGGCATAGTTCTCAACACAACCAAAGAAACATGTACTCGTTTACATACGTGTGCTAGTGAAATGAGAGAAAAACAAACTCAAACAAAGAAAACGTGCAAAAATCTGGGATAGTTTGCTGAGAATGTAAACACAGAACTGACATTTTAATACCGTCAAACTGGCTTGCTGGTTTCAGCTGTTCGCTGAGCCCACCTTCATTAATCTAAATTGTTGTCCTCCGAACTTTATGAAAATCGAAAATTTTAAAGGAAAAGATGTCCGGTAAAAATTGCATCCAACTATTGCCGTATATGGTTGTTATTTTCATCATGTCTTTATAAGTCCTAAAGTTTTCCTAATTTATTGGAGATAAAGTAAGAAAATGTGGTAGAACTAGAAATCAGAAATCAGAAATACGAAGAGATTTCCACGTTATTGCAGATGTAAACTTTTTTCTTTCTTTGCCCACTAATTTTTACTCTGTAGATGAAATAATTAAATAATTAATGTCAAATGACCTAGCGACAACCGTAAGAGTAATATAAAACTTGTTCTCATAGATATTTTATACCCTCCACCATAGGATGGGGGTATACTAACTTCGTTATTCTGTTTGTAACTCCTCGAAATATTTGTCTAAGACCCCATAAAGTACATATATTCTTGATCGCCATGACATTTTAAGTCGATTTTGCCATGTCCGTCCGTCTGTCCGTCCGTCCGTCTGTCCGTCCGACCGTCTGTCTGTCGAAAGCTCGCTAACTTTCGAAGGAGTAAAGCTATCCGCTTGAAATTTTGCACAAACACTTCTTATTAGTGTAGGTGGGTTGGGATTGTAAATGGTTTAAATCGGTCCATAATCTAATATAGCTGTCATATAAACCGATCTAGAATCTGGACTTCTTTACCCACTAGAGGGCGCAATTCCTATCCGATTTAGCTGAAATTTTGCACGAGTTGTTTTATTATGACTTCCGACAACTGTGACAAATATGGTTCAAATCGGTCTATAACATGATATAGCTGTCATATAAACCGATCTGTGATTTTGACTTCTTAAGCCGCAAGAAGGCCTAATTACTATCCGATTTGGCTGAAATTTTTTACAACGGTTTCTTCCATTATCTTCTACATATGTGTCAAATATGGTCTGAATCGGTCTTTAGCCTGATACAGCACTCCCTATTTTACTTCTTGAGCCCCTAAAAGGCCCAATTCTTGTTCAATTTGGCTGAAATTTTACACATATACTTCTACTGTGGTATCCAACATTCAATTTAAATAGCAAAGCAATTATTTTCTTTTATCCTTTGTTTATCTAAAAAGGGATACCGGGAAAGAACTTGACAAATGCGATCCATGGTGGATGGTATATAATATACGGCCCGGCCGAACTTATCACGCTTTTACTCGTTTTTTTTTTTAATTTTCTTAAAAAAATTGTCGTTTAAGAAATTAAAACAAATAACCACGTCAACATGAAGGCTCTAAATTATGAATATATGTAATTTCATCCAAATTAGAGCGTAATGGGTTAAAATTTTGTCTTTAAAAATATTTATTAAAAATTGTCTATAGAAAAATCTATGTCTATAGAAAAAATTTTATGAAAATTTTTTCGTTTGAAAAGATGTTATTGAAATTTATCGAAATTTTTCTTTAAAAAAAAATAATTTCGAGGATGCCCGAGCCTGAAAAACATTTTGCCTTTAGACATATTTAATTGAAATATTGCATTTAAAAATAATGTTTTTGAAGTTTTATCTTTACATGATAAAATCATTTTGTTTTTGTTTTTTATTTGTGGCAGAAAAGCCTAATAAAAAAATATTTAAACTCAAAATGCTTTTATCAGGCTCAACAAATTTTAATGAAATTTTCGCTTAATAAAATAATTTTGAGGTAGGCGGGGCAAAAGTTTTTCTTTAGAAAATTTATCACTGGAATATAGTCTGTAGAAAAAAACATTAAAATGTAATTTTTAAACAAATTTTGTCTTTAGAAAAAATTTAAATGAAAATTTGGGGCCTGGGCCGATTAGGAAAAACTGTGATGAAGTCTTGTCTAAAAATATTACGCTGAAATGTTGTCTTTTGAAAAAATTTCATTAAAATTTGTTTAGAAAAAATTTCATTTAAATTTGTTTAGAAAAAACAAGTAAAAGCGTGCTAAGTTCGGCCGGGCCGAATCTTATATACCCTCCACCATGGATCGCATTTGTCGACTTCTTTTCCCGGCATCTCTTCTTAGGCAAAAAAGGATATAAGAAAAGATTTGATCTGCTATTAGAGCGATATCAAGATATGGTCCGGTTTGGACCACAATTAAATTATATGTTGGAGACCTGTGTAAAATAGCAGCCAACTCGAATAAGAATTGCGCCCTTTGGGGGGTCAAAAAGTAAAATAGAGAGATAGATTTATATGGGAGCTATATCGGGCTATAGACCGATTCAGACCATAATAAACACGTATGTTGGTGGTCATAAGAGAATTCGTCGTACAAAATATCTGGCAAATCGGATAATTATTGCGACCTCTAGAAGCTCAAGAAGTCAAGATTCCAGATCGGTTTCTATGGCAGCTATATCAGGTTATGCAAGTAAGAATAAAATACCCCAGTCCCAGACCATACTTGGCACAGTTGTTGGATATCACAACAAAACACGTCGTGCAAAATTTCATTCCCATCGGATAAGAATTGCGCACTCTAGAGGCTCAAGAAGTCAAGACCCGAGATCGGTTTATATGGCAACTATATCAGGTTATGAACCTATTTGAACCACTTGGCACAGTTGTTGGATATCATAACAAAACACGTCGTGCAAAATTTCATTCCAATCGGATAAGAAGTGCGCACTCTAGAGGCTCAAAAAGGCAAGACCCAAGATCGGTTTATATGGCAGCTATATCAAAACATGGACTGATATGGCCCATTTAAAATACCAACCGACCTACACTAATAAGAAGTATTTGTGCAAAATTTCAAGCGGCTAGCTTTACTCATTCGAAAGATAGCGTGCTTTCGACAGACAGACGGACGGACGGACATGGTTAGATCGACATAAAATGTCGCGACGATCAAGAATATATATACTTTATGGGGTCTCAGACGAATATTTCGAGTAGTTACAAACAGAATGACGAAATTAGTATACCCCCCATCCTATGGTGGAAGGTATAAAAATTATTAAAATTTTGAACTTAAGAAAACTTCCAAGCAAAATTCTGATCTAAAATTTTTTAAAATGACAAAATTTCATATTTGTATCATTCCGTTTGCAACTCATCGAAATATCCATTGTCCGTCTGTCTGTAAAAATCACGCTGCAGTCTTTAAAAATAGAGATATTGAGCTTGAGGACTATATCGAGCTATATCTTGGTATAGCCCTCTTGGTCTAAGACCCATAAAAGCCACATTTATTATCCGATTATGCCAAAATTTGGGACAGTGAGTTGTGTCGGCATCCCATTTCAATTCGAACCAGATCGGTGCAGATTTGGATATAGCTGCCATATAGACCGATCTCTCGATTTAAGGTCTTGCGCCCATAAAAGGCGCACTTATTGCCCGATTTTGCCAAAATTTGGGACCGTGAGTGTGTTAGGCGCCTTGACAACTTTTTGCCATTTGGCCCAGTTCCGTCCAGATTTGGATATAGCTACCATATAGACTGATCCCTCGATTTACGGTTCTGGGCCAATAAAAGGCGCATTCATTATCCGATGTCGCCAAAACTTAGGACAGTAAGTTAAATAAGGCCCCTCGACATCTTTATGCAAATACGGCACAGATCGGTCCAGATTTGGATATAGCAGACCGATCTCTCGATTTAAGGTTTCAGACCCATAAAATACGCATTTATTGGCCTATTTGACCGAAATTTAGAATAGGGAGTTGTGTTAGGCCCATTTAACAGCCCTCTTTAATTTGGCCCAGATCGGTTATGATTTGGATATAACTGCCGTATAAACCGATCTCTCGATACAATGCTTTATTGTCCGATTTCGCCAAAATTCGGAACAGAGGCCCAGATCGGTTCAGATTTGGATATAGCGGCCATATAGACCGACCTCTCGATTTAAAGTCTTGGCCCTATAAAAATCACATTTATAATCCGATTTAGCTGAAATTTAAAACAGTGGCTTATGTTAGGCTTTCCGTCATCTGTGTCGTATATGGTTCAGATCGGTCTATATTTATGTATATGGCTACCAAAAAGACCAATATTATGTTCTACAAAATTGAACGTTTTCTAAAGACTAAATTTTAATGAATTTTTTAATGGACTTAAATTCAGCGAAAAGCTCTCTAAAGAGTGAATAAAATTCAATGAAATGTTGTATTTTGTGACACTACATTTTGCATAAACATTTTTTAAGTCTTTTTATTATGCCTTTCTGTCCCAAATAACATTTTCCTAACATTA
This sequence comes from Stomoxys calcitrans, assembly GCF_963082655.1. NCBI lineage: Eukaryota > Metazoa > Arthropoda > Insecta > Diptera > Muscidae > Stomoxys > Stomoxys calcitrans. The sequence goes on along the minus strand of NC_081552.1, from coordinate 144,659,905 downwards.
TTTTCCATAGACTTTTGTAATTGTAATAGATATTTTAAAAAACAAAATTTTAACGTATAACGCCTGATCCTCGATTGCTTTGTCCGATTTTAATGTAATTTTATATAATTATAATTTAGAGAATTTTTATTGTCGTGGCAATTTGTATACCCTCCACCATAGGATGGGGGGTATACTAATTTCGTCATACTGTTTGTAACTACTTGAAATATTCGTCTGAGACTCCATAAAGTGTATATATTCTTGATCGTCGCGACATTTTATGTCGATCTATCCATGTCCGTCCGTCTGTCCGTCCGTCCGTCTGTCTGTCGAAAGCACGATAACTTCCGAAGGAGTAAAGCTAGCCGCTTGAAATTTTGCACAAATACTTTCTATTAGTGTAGGTCGGTTGGTATTGTAAATGGGCCATATCGGTCCATTTTTTGATATAGCTGCCATATAAACCGATCTTGGGTCTTGACTTCTTGAGCCTCTAGAGTGCGCAATTCTTATCCGATTGGAATGAAATTTTGCACGACGTGTTTTGTTATAATATCCAACAACTGTGCCAAGTATGGTTCAAATCGGTCCATAACCTGATATAGCTGCCATATAAACCGTTCTTGGGTCTTGACTTCTTGAGCCTCTAGAGTGCGCAATTCTGTTTGTGTTTTTTATGATATTATATAACTGTGTGAAGTATGGTTCAAATCGGTCCATAACCTGATATAGCTGTCATATAAACCGATCTTGGGTCTTGACTTCTTGAGCCTCAAGACTGCGCAATTCTTGCACGACGTATTTTGTTATGATATCCAACAACTGTGCCATGTATGGTTCAAATCGGTTCATAACCTGATATAGCTGCCATATAAACAGATCTGGGGACTTGACAGCTTTAGCTTCTAGAGTTGACATTTTACACAGGTCTCTTGATATCGCTCTAATAGCAGAGCAAATCTTTTCTTATATCCTTTTTTAGCTAAGAAGAGGTGTCCATGGTGGAGGGTATATAAGATTCGGCCCTGCCGAACTTAGCACGCTTTTACTTGTTTTAAAATATTTTGAATTTTAAAAATTTTTGAAAAAAAACATTCCCTAAGCCCCTACAACAAACAAATCATTTTCTTAATATATTAAGACCATTAAGCGATGAAAGCTGGATTTAATGGTTTTGGCATAAAATCGCACCTGTTGTCAAAAGAAGTAGGATATTTGTCATAAATTTATTTTTTTTTTTAATATAGAAACAATCAAATGGAACAAAACATTAAAACTGATTCCAGAAATCTCACTCCTACGAATTTTTTTGTTTGATTTTTGGGTATAAGAAATTGCCTCAAAATTTCATTACGATACCTCTTTACTAACTTCAGCTAGAATTTTCGTATTCTTGGGTATTTTCGTCATTAATGGGTTAATGCAATTTTATTTAGATGTAAATAAAACCCCAGATCTAATTGATTTTTGTGTCTCAAAGGGTATCCCCGAAGGATCACAAAATTGCACATCGATCTGTGAACTCTCTTCCGACCATTCACCGGTTCTCCTTACCGTGCATTGCAAATATATAATACAGGACCAAAAATGTACATTACACAATAAGAAAACCAATTGGCACTATTTTCGGTATCTTTTAAGTACGAATCTAAGTGAGAACATTCCTCTTAAAACAGACGAAGATTTAGTAGATGCAGTGGAACATCTAGTCCGCAATATTCAACTAGCGTCATGGAATGCAACACCTCAGAAAAGTTTCTCCATAAATCACACTACTCCAACAAACGTCTTGAAAAAACTTTTCATTAAACGGAAAGCGAAGAAAACGTGGCAAAGAACGCGATCTCCTGATGATAAGAGGAAACTAAACAAAGCAACAGCCGAACTCAAACTTCTTCTACAGAATATACAAAATGAAAATTTTGAAAAAAATATTCAGGGTCTTGGTCCAAACAAGTCTACAGATTATTCCCTGTGGAAAGTGACCAAATCTATCAAGAGATACCCAAAAATAAATCACCCAATAAGAAAACCCGATAGTTCTTGGACAAAGAGTAACTTAGAAAAAGCAACTACATTTGCAAACCACTTATTTGATGTATTTACCCCAAATACAAATGAAGTTGTACCAGAAAATATTAAAAAAATCCTAGATGAAACCCACCAACTTGATCTGCCCATTAAAAAATTTTCGAAGGCTGAAGTTATTAAAGTTATCAACACCCTTAAAGCAAATAAAGCACCTGGTTATGATTTGATTACACCAACTATCTTAAAAGAACTTCCTGCAAATGCTTTAAATTTATTGACCTACATATACAACGCATGCTTGACTCGATGCTTTGTACCCCCGCAATGGAAGGTTGCGCAAATAACAATGATTCAAAAACCTGGCAAACCCACAGACCAAGTAAAGTCTTATCGTCCAATTAGTCTGCTGTCTGTACTTTCCAAAGTTCTTGAAATTCTATTTTTAAAGCGATTAACGCCAATTGTAAATCAAAAAGAACTTATCCCTGACCATCAATTTGGGTTCAGGAAAAATCACGGCACAATAGAACAAATCCATCGTCTGGTTGAAACAATACACAACGCGTTTGAATCCAAAGAATTTTGTACAGCTGCATTCCTGGATATATCGCAAGCATTTGATAAGGTATGGCACGAGGGCTTACTTTACAAAATAAAAAAGCTGTTACCAATCAATTTTTATCTGTTTATTAAATCGTATATTAACGATCGGCATTTTTATGTTCAAGAAGCCGGTGAAGCAAGTACCATCAAGAATATTCGTGCCGGTGTACCACAAGGTAGTGTACTTGGTCCACTGCTATATCTCTTATTTACAGCTGACCTTCCACGATCACAGAATGCTGTGATCGGGACTTTCGCTGATGATACAGCGGTATTAGCTGTCAGTAAAGATGCACAAAAAGCGAGTAATGCCCTCCAAAAGTACTTAAACACGTTATCGGTATGGCTACGTGAATGGCGTATAAAAGCCAATGAGTCAAAATCTACCCAAGTTACATATACATTGAAACATGCCACATGTCCCCCTGTTCAATTGAACCAAATTGAGATCCCACAGAAAGATGAAGCCCTATATCTTGGAATTTATCTAGATAGAAAACTTAAATGGAAGAAACACATCCAAACTAAAAGAAAGGCTCTCGATATTCAACTGAGAAAAATGAAATACCTAATTGGATACCGCTCGAAACTCTCTTTGGAAAACAAAATCCTCATATACAAATGCATATTAAAACCAATCTGGACATATGGCATCCAATTATGGGGGACCGCCTCAAATACCAATATAAAATTACTGCAACAGTTTCAATCTAAAGTACTAAGAATAATTACAAATGCCACAACATACGTTACCAACGAACGCCTACATAAGGATCTAAACATAAAAACAGTAAAGGAAGAGATTTCATCGCAATTAATGTCATATAAATTAAGAATTGACGACCATCCAAACCCCCTAGCGGCCAACTTAATGTCAAATCGGGAAACTTTTACAAGGCTAAAACGAAAAGCACCACAAGATCTAATCGCATAAATAAAATCTTTGTATAAATATTGTTCCTCAAACTGAAATTTATGTATGTATATGTTAAATGGATTGACCACTGGGTTAATACCATCTAAAAGAAATTTAAAACACCAGAATAATGTTAAATATCAATGTTAGATAGATCGCATTAATAAAAATTACAAAAAAAAAAAAAAAAAAAAAAAAAAAAATTTTATTTAAAGACCGAATTGCAATGTAATTTTTTCAAAGGATAAAATTTTTGTGATTGTTTATAGCGTAAAGTTATTAACAAATTCTTTAAGCCAAATCTTCATGGAATTTTCTTGCCAAAAATGGTTCCGAAAGAAAAACATTAAACAACAATTTTTCTAAGACATAGGTCTATATAAATTTTCGCTTTTTTCTCGTTTTCTTATTCTGATTGAAATTTTATCTGTAAAAAAAAATGGTTTAAAAAATATCTTTAAATGAAAAATTTTGCTTGTTAGTCTGAAATAGAATAATTATTTGAATTACAAATCCAAAGAATAATTGAATTGAATTACATCGGCAATTTGAATTGCATCGGCAATGAAATGAAAAAATGTAAGGACTCGGAAACACAATTTTAAAATCCCAAAATAATCGCCCAGATTAAATTATATTTTAGAATAATTATTTCAAATAAAACCATTTCGTTTGTTTTTTTTTTCTTGGAATTTCATAATTCACAATACAGTATTGATACGGAGCTTATTTTGATTAAGGGACGAAAATTCTTGTAGAAATTTTGTTATTGTAGTTCTTTTGGCTTATACCGTAGATTTTCGCACAGTGAAATATTATTTAAAATATTATAAAATTTATTTTTTGAATTTTTGATTTTCTACGAAGAAAATCTTTTGGAATAATGAAAAAATTTTGCGAATAATGATTTCCTTATGTGTTATGTAAGAAAATCTTTAATGAAATTCGACGAGTCAAATTGCATACTTACAAAAAAGTGTTAATGCCCACCTCGTGAATATTAACTATCTAAATTCGTGTTTCACAGTGAAATACCCATGTTTTCACGATTACTTTTTTGAAAAAAACAGAAAAATATAACTGATAACGTAACACTTGCATTAAAATTTCATCATAAATAATGGGAATGCCGTAATGAATGAAATCAGTGAATGCCGATCGTATCATGCCGAATTTTATACTTTTTTCAAATAATAATAAAATATGCCTTGAAATTAATTCAGTCATGGGAAAGTTCAACAAATATAAAGCAATGTTCCATAGTACATCCTGTTTGGATCAACATCTTCAATCTCCTTCTGATTCTTTGCATAAAAAAAGCAACCGTCCGATATTGCTGTCCGTACTGCGGTAAACGGCGAAATAAATGTCCCACCTGTTCCGAAAATCACTCGTCTGGATATGTAATGTACACAACCAAATATTTGTTGTAGATACTATTTTACAATAACTTTCGAGCATCTTAGAACCAGAGAAGAGGTAGGACTTCGGGAGCCTTTGAAATGCAAGCTGCAGTCGGGAGGGGGGTTCGCGTCCTTCTCTAATCAAGCCTTGTTCACAATACAATAATTATTTTAGACTCCCTTTTTATTTCAACTACTAGGATAACAAGAAAAAAAATGTGTGGTGCTAATGTGATACCCCTTTTTTAATATGAATTTAATTTACTAGAACGGCAGTTATTCGAAATGGTCTAAAAAAAAAAAAAAGATATCAAGTGGACTCTATGGTGGTAAAAAAAAGTCTCAGCCTCCATGCCCGAGCCATCCTATGTCCTGCTGGCTATGATATTTCAGGACCCCTAAACTACGATCACACCAAATTTATCCTACATACCTTTGCAAGAAACGTCTACAAGATAGTCCTTACAGATTCATTTTAAAAAAATTCAGTTTTATTCCAAAACATTTTAATTCTCTTAACATTTTTCGTTCTATAATCAATAAACTATACTTTAAAAAAAAAAAAATTAAGTATTTTGCATAATTTTCATGGCCCTTAAGGGGTTAAATTCAAAAAAAGTAGAAGTATCTTACTACGCAAATAAGCAGATGCAAATACAATATAATTTCTTTTTACAAATAATCCAAGAAAGAGCAACTCATTCATAACAAAATGCGTGTAAAACGTATTTAGGAAAAAAAAAAAAAACAAAATGTGTGGGAGTCATACTCCACAATAGAGACAGAAATCGAAACAATAACAATGCACTTGTGGTTACAAACCAGTTGGGCTGTATAACACCTTAAAACATTCGTTGCTCTTTCTCAATTATAACAGATCAATGCAAGAAACTTTATCAATAAATTAACATAGCAATGATGACTTACCACCTTACTCCACTCTCTCGATGAAGGCCTCCACTCGATCGTTGGTTGATGGGTGATATTTTGGTGAATGGCTGTGATTTATGAATGAAATTAAATTTCTTGCAAAGAACATACAGACAGTGACTAAAATAGGTACTTAACAAAGCTAGTGGAGTTCATAACACATACATTTTTTTTGAAGTTTTTAAACGTAAAAATGATTTATGTCATTTTGTAAGGAAAAATCATTAAAAACAAATTAAATAAAAAAAAATTAATTTAAATTAAATTAAATGGGAAAAAATGTGTATGTGAAATGACCCAAACTTGCTTTGTTACGATTCATTTTTTTTTTTATATAACAATTATACTTATGCTTATATATTTTTTTGTGGACTTTAATTCCTTTAATTAAAAAATCTACACAGTTGGTTGACACATTATGGTTGGACCGGCTAGTCTTTGTAAGAAAAAAAGTTGAGGTGCTGTTTAGGTTATGGTCATGGATGGTTATGGTAGCTTCTCGAGTTTTATATGGCCATTAAAACTGGTTGGAAATTGGACTTTAGTCTTCCTGGGTAATTCGGTGTTTGTTTACTTCACGCTTTTATAAAAAAAAAAGGCGTCTGGTTGGAATTTGACGGTAGGCAAAATTAAGCGGTGTTCATGTTCAAAAAGTGCCTTACATGTGGCAAATTCAATGTAATAAGTGTTTCGATGCTGTACAAATGAACGTTTTGTCACAGATACCGACAGTCAGATTTCAGCAAAATTGTAGGCTTATATCATTGGTTGGCTGCTTGCCGATTTATAACGTTGGATTTAAACAGAAGATTGGTGTTCTAGGCTCTTAGGTGATACCTGGCGTGGTTTGCGATCGGAGATGGATTGATGCTACTTATGCATGCCACATGAGCTTTGACAATCTAGCTTCCAAAACTTTGATGAAAGAGAATGGGCTCTGGATAAAAATCAGTGTCGTGTCTACCCTGTGGGTAGACTACGACAAAAAGGTACCAACTTCTGCGTCTGTCCAAATTGGAAATTTACAGATTTCCAAGATATTGAGAATAAAGTTGAGAAGTACACGTGTAGGTATCCTTCTGTCTTCCAAAAAAAAAAACTTATTTTGCACTTTCCTTAAAATTCTGAACAACTTTAAATTACTTTTCGATATTCACTATAAATTAGTATGAACTTGGTCCTTAAGATTTTTTTTCAAGTATTATTTCTTTAAATTTTCAATTTTTGATTGGTCTTTTCTCTTCGAAGTCAGATCACAGAACCCCTTTTATTAAATTTGGGGCAACGAATCAGACCTTTGGTTTTGCAATAAGGAGGTAAAATATAGACTATCAAATGCCATAAGTAACTGTCTTTTCCATTCCTATAATGAAATTAATCGATGATATCGGCCCAGATATCGATAAAAAGTTTCACTTTTTAAAAGGATTTTTCTTCAAAAGTTTTATTCAAAATGGAAAATAAAAGTTCAAACTAGTTTCTAGAGTCGATGGACTTTTTAATTAAGACCAAAAAATCCAAGTCTGATCAAATTTGGGAATATTTCTATATACTTCGATTATATACCTTCTCTATACATGTGTGTCTGGGTGTCTCTTGTATATAAGGAGTTTGAGCAGTACTTCTATGTTGTCATGAGAGATGACAACCCAAAAGGAAGATTGAATCAAAACACAAAATAACCAAAATTGTCCAACTGTGCGAGATGGTAAAAAAGACATATCAAAAATCATTTCTTGCGTTTTATGTAAAAAGAGGAAGACAAAAAAAAAAAAAAATAATTCAGAAAAGAGGTCAGATATTGACAAAATACTCCGCCGATATCAGACTTTAAAAATGTATCTCTTTTCAGAGGCAACAAAATTGGGTGGCAAGTATTGAAGATAAAAAAGAAGGAAAACCAGGCGTAATGGTGACGATGGGAAAATAAATGGAATTAGCCCATCAATTTAGCCATAGAATTTAAAGAAGTGGATGGAAATGGTGTAGCCACAATAAGTGAAAACAATGCCAATAAAAATTTACAAAAAATATGACCAAGCATATCATTGTCGTTGGTGAAAAAAAAAAGAAAAAAATAAAAATTGATGACTGAAAGTGGCCACTACAAACCGGATAATTCAAAAGTCTTACGGCATTGAATTAGATGGAAAAAAAGCCACTACTTTCTTATGTCTTTTCCATGGTAGGTCCCAATTAGTTTACTATTCATATCTTCAAGTAAGTAATAGTGGTTGCCAAGCCTCTCTTTCACCCTTGCTTTTAAGAAAACTGGGGATAATTTAGCGCTAAAAGATTTCTCAGCACTACTCTGGGCAAAATTACGGTAGAAGACAATTTGGCCAACATTGTAGGTCTGAACCCTGGTTCTAAGGTCGTAGTTATGTTGGTTCCTTTCATAAGCCTGTCTTATGTGTTTCCTTAAATCCATCCTGATCACCTGCAAAGCATCGTCTCTGGCCAGTTTAGCCGTGGGCTCTTCCAAGAGATCCAAACTCCTCAGGAGTTGGTACGTCGAACCGTGAGTCACCATGTCAAAGCCATACAAAGCACGGTATGGTGAACAATGTATACTCTGGTGATAGGCATTGCGTAGGGCACAGCTGATGGAAGATAGATTCTGATCCCACTGTCTGTGGTCACTTCTTAAATAGGCCCTTATTCCTGCCAACAACGACCGGTTGACCCTCTCGGATGCGTTGGCTTGGGGGCTATATAACGCTGTATAGACGTGTCTTACACCGAATTCTGTCAGAAAAGCGTTCAGCTCATTTGACTTAAATTGACTCCCGTTATCACTGACGATTGTCTCGGGCACCCCATATGCGTGAAAAATCTGTTTCTCAAGGAAATCCTTTATATGGGTGGCCGTAAACTTCCTTAGAGGACAAAGCCAGTGATATTTGGAAAGGTGGTCGAGAACAATCAGGAGACCGATATGTCCCCTCTTGCTTCTTGGGTAGGGTCCAAGAATATCAACGTAGAGACGCTGAAAGGGACGGACGGATTCCACGAGGTTACCCATTGGTGGTTTAAGAACTATATTCGGAGCTTTTGTGGTTTTGCAAACCTCACAATTCCGTATGTAATCGCGGACGTCCTTTACCATTCCTGGCCAGAAAAAAGTTCGCCTTATCAACTCTAAAGTTTTGGCCATGCCCCCATGGGCTGCAAGGGGATTATCGTGAGCTCTGGAAATGGTATCAGTACGAAGTCTATCTGGAATCCAAAGCTTCCAACAAAACTCGTCCCTAGACTCATCCCCTGAGCAGTGTTCAGTGCGATAATACACATATCTATCCCCTATTTTGATATCAGGGTATCTGTTAGGATCTTTTATAACCCGTTCCTTCAAAAGTCGATAGTCCTCGTCATCAAAAAATGGTGAATCCAAGTCAACACCTGGCTCTGAAACTTCCAGAGCTGAAATATCGTCCGTCGGTATCCTGGAAAGGGCGTCGGGAACGATGTGGTCTTTGCCTTTCCTGTGGCTTATCGTAAAACGGTATGGCTGCAACTTGAGGACCCATCGAGCAAGTCTTCCGCTCAAGTCTGGCTGTCGCATGAGCCATAATAGACTGGAGTGGTCCGTCACGACTTCAAAATCTTGGAGTTCCAAGTAGCACCTGAATTTCCTTATAGCCTCCAGAGCAGCTAAACACTCACGCTCTGTAACACTATAGTTACGTTGCGCGGTGTTTAGTTTTCTGCTCATGAAGGCTATAGGTTTCTCATTCCCCTCATCATCGAGTTGTATCAGCACAGCCCCAATGCCGTAGTCGCTGGCATCGCAGTGCAAATAAAATTTCTTAGAGAAATCAGGGTTATTTAGCACTGGAGCCGAAGTAAGGAGCGACTTGACACGTTCAAAGGCCTGCTGTGCTTCGCCCGTCCATTTGAACTTGCGTTTGGTGGATACAACTTCGGTGATGGGGAATGTTTCAGTGGAAAAATTCTGAATAAAACGACGGTACCACCCACAAAGTCCAAGAAAGCCACGAACCTGTTTAAGATTCCGGGGCACTGGCCAGTTGGTGATCGCCGATATCTTCTCGGGGTCGGTAGTAATGCCCCCATTGCCGATTATATATCCAAGGTAGTTTGTCCTGGTGACACAAAACTTGCTTTTGGATATATTGAGGGTCAGGTTCGACCTCCTAAACTCAGTGGCAATTCTCATCAGGATCTGGATATGGGTATCAAAATTCTCCGAGACAATTACCATATCATCCAAGTAGCCAAAAACCGAATGGCGTAGGTCTGGAGGTATGAGCACATCCATCAGCCGACACATCGTCTGTGGGGCATTACACAGCCCGAACGGCATAACCACAAACTGGTAGAGCGGCCTACCAGGGACTGTGAACGCCGTCAGCTGTTTGGATGGCTCGTCCAGACCTATTTGCCAGAAGGCATCTTTGAGATCCAGCTTTGAAATGATGTTGGCTCTTGGTAGTCTCGAGAAAATCCCCTCTATGTTTGGAAGCGGATATGCGTCCTTCTTTGTTACAGAATTCAGCTTTCTCGCATCCAAACATAGCCTCACCTTGCCAGGCTTCACGACGAGCCTCATCGGAGAACTCCACGGTGAATTAGAGGGTTCGATCACCCCTAACTCTAGCATCCGATCAACCTCGGCAAACATGAGTTTTTCAACAGCTGGAGAAACAGGGTAAAAACGTTGTTTTATAGGTCTGGCATCGCCGACATCAATCGAATGTTGGATCAATGCGGTTCTGCCTAACCCCTGTTTCTCGAAGCTGGGAAAAAGTGCAATAACAGCTTCCAGCTGTTTCATCTCACCCTGAGCCAATCTCACATGAAAGTCATCGTCACGTCCCCCGCTATGGATTTCAAGTGCCGACACGACAGATGGGAAAATACTGTCATTGTGACAGACCAAAATATCAGAACTCGATAAAAGATTATTCAAAAGATTGAAAATATTCCAAAAATCGATCCCAAGAATCAATCGTTGGGAAATAGACGGAATAATGAATAATCGAATGTCCTTTGTCATGTCCTTGAAAGTAATAGAAACGTCTATCCACCCTAAGATGTTCTGGACTTTACCATCTGCTGTCTTGGCAAAAGACTTGCATGGAGTAAAGTTGGGAAACTTAGAAAAGTCATACTGGGCCAGTTCACCACCGATACAGCTTATATTAGCCCCAGTGTCCAACAGGCCGAATTCATGAAAGTCCAAAAATGACACTTTGGCATAATAGCGTCTATCATGCGGGTTCGACATAATCGTAGAAATCTGAATCTTACCACAGACCTTCCTGATGCGAAAATATCTCCTTAGACGAAGTGTGGACCGTTTAGGTGATTTTGCTTTAGAAATACTAGACACGTTAAAAATTTCATTTCGCCTTTGAACATATATTTCCCATCGCTTATGATAGGGCAACCTGGGGTATATCAATCGAGAAACATCCTCATGTACATCAGAAGTGCTGGGCCTTTTCAAAATGGTAATCCTATCAGGGTCTAATTTGGACAGGTCAGGTTCAATAGAGGGTAAGTCAGGATCTGAAATTGTAAGTCCGGGAATTGGGGATGGGCCGACATCTAGACTTGGTTCTTCGTTGGCCCCGTCTGTCTGTAGTTTTTTGAAGAAGAAGACTGAACACGAGATAAACATCTGGCACACTGTGGTTTATAAACATTTTTCGCGCCACACCCGTAACAGAAAATAGTCCTGTCCTCAAGACAATCCTGCCAAGTGTGTCCTATGTTATCACAGTTCCAGCATCTAATCGACTCAGATCTCTGGACAGCATCGATCGTGTAGTCCGACTCAGTGTCATTCGAAACACCCTGATCTAATTCTGCCAGTTGCCTGCGTGGTGGAAAATTCAGGTTTTGAGATCGTTGGGAAAGTGTTCTGCGCACATACTCGTCGCTCAGAAAGTTCTCTCGCATTTGCACGAGTTTGCGTAGATGGGACAGAGACCTAATTGGGACATAAAGTAAATCCTGACGAATGTCAGGCCGTAAATTCCTGGCAATGATCTCTATGAATTCGTCCTCACTCATCGGATTGGACAGTTTATCAGCAATGATAGAGAGGGCATCGAAGAAAGCATCATAGGATTCACCCGGTTTCTGCTTTCTGATTCGCATCTCCTCTCTAAGGTCGAATGAGGACTTCATGTCCTTATATTGGCTACGGATCGCCTGGCAGAAACCCTCCCACGTAATGGCTGGCACTTGCTTGTGGTATCGCCAATACCATTCACGAGCTTTTCCAGTCAGGAGTGTATTAAGGTTCCTACAGATAACACTAAAATCATCATTAAAGGTTTCCCTCGTCAGAGTCCTAATGCGATATAGAAACTCATCAATACTGAGACCCGTTGACGAGCCGTCAAATTTCAAATTCCAATTATTCACAATAGAAGTTATCTTGTCTGCGTCCCTATTCATCGAACTAAAACTTCCCGAAGCATTCGGACTCGAAAATTGCGCAGCACGAGGGAACTGAAAATCACGGGGATCACGAGGATAATCACTGCCACCCATATTCGGAGGATTTGGTGGCCGGTGGTTGGGAAAATTACTCGGCATATTGACACAGTTACCTGAAGGATAATACGCATTAGTATTGGGCACGTTCCGGGGATCCCGGTTTAAATTGGGAATATTATTGGAAGTCGCAGTGTGTGGCAGATTCATGTTATGAAAAAACTTCCTCAACTGATCTTCTATCATGCGACCTATCTCGCGGTAATCTACACTCGAGTTCAATGCCTGAGGATCGGCAATGTTTTGTTGTGGAGGTGTCGTAAAGTCAAAAGAAGTATTATTGCATTGCTGAGGAGTCTGCCGGGTAGCAGGCTGTGTATTAGTAGGATTCTGTGCATCCTGAAATAGATTCTTAGTCACACTACGAGTTTCATAAGTCTTGTTCAAGGCACCTCTACCCTTGCCTCTATTATTAGGAGCCTTTCGAGCTGGGGGTGGTTTCGAAGCCATACTATATGTTCTTAACTCGCCTAGGTCACATACTCTCTTACAGACAGGACATTCTGCGGACGAAGAAAGATATGTCTCTATGCAGTTCCTGTGAAAAGGATGCGCACATGCGCTTATAATTAAACAATCTTGGCCTTCAACCAAAAGTTGCTTACAAACCTCACATACTACCGAAGTATTGTCCGTAGAGGTTGTCTCTGATTGCGGAGGCAATTCTGGAGGTATCGGTTCCTCTGAAGCCATAATGACAAATTCGATTCAAATAGAAAAAATTTCACTCTAAAAACCGTAAAATGAAATTATAGAAAAAAATCTATTTTCCTTCAAAAAAGTACTGTCTAAAGAACAAATAGGCATAATAGTTTGACGTTTCTTGCTAGAATATGAAAATAGAATATGGTGTGATAAAACTCATTTCGAAAAACTGTGGATACAAAAACTGGTCTATGGCATATGTATATATTCATAGAATTAATTTATCTTGAGACACACCAGCTAAAGGGGAAAATTCTACCTTCTGTTATCAAAACGGTCGCTAATATGCTTACGCAAAATTAATCGAATTCCTATTTTGGAACAGGGCTGATAACTAAGTCTAAAAGAAAATTTAGTTCGCCGACATATAAACATTGTTTGGGAAAATTTAAATATATCTTTTCCTAAAGGAAATCTCAAGAGACAAAACAGATGTGGCTGATCAGCGGTCAGCTTTTCGGGTTAAACCCCAAAAAAACTGAAAATCCAGCAGACAACTAACAAAAGATTGTCTGGTGTGAAGTCCTGACAAAAAAAAAAAAAAAAAAACCTTAAAACTTTCCATCTAAATGAAATCTACTCAAATAAAAAAAGCTTGAATGAGCCTGAAAGGACAAGGTCGTTATCCTTCGGCCCCACGTTGGGCGCCAAATTATGTAATGTACACAACCAAATATTTGTTGTAGATACTATTTTACAATAACTTTCGAGCATCTTAGAACCAGAGAAGAGGTAGGACTTCGGGAGCCTTTGAAATGCAAGCTGCAGTCGGGAGGGGGGTTCGCGTCCTTCTCTAATCAAGCCTTGTTCACAATACAATAATTATTTTAGACTCCCTTTTTATTTCAACTACTAGGATAACAAGAAAAAAAATGTGTGGTGCTAATGTGATACCCCTTTTTTAATATGAATTTAATTTACTAGAACGGCAGTTATTCGAAATGGTCTAAAAAAAAAAAAAAGATATCAAGTGGACTCTATGGTGGTAAAAAAAAGTCTCAGCCTCCATGCCCGCGCCATCCTATGTCCTGCTGGCTATGATATTTCAGGACCCCTAAACTACGATCACACCAAATTTATCCTACATACCTTTGCAAGAAACGTCTACAAGATAGTCCTTACAGATTCATTTTAAAAAAATTCAGTTTTATTCCAAAACATTTTAATTCTCTTAACATTTTTCGTTCTATAATCAATAAACTATACTTTAAAAAAAAAAAAATTAAGTATTTTGCATAATTTTCATGGCCCTTAAGGGGTTAAATTCAAAAAAAGTAGAAGTATCTTACTACGCAAATAAGCAGATGCAAATACAATATAATTTCTTTTTACAAATAATCCAAGAAAGAGCAACTCATTCATAACAAAATGCGTGTAAAACGTATTTAGGAAAAAAAAAAAAAAACAAAATGTGTGGGAGTCATACTCCACAATAGAGACAGAAATCGAAACAATAACAATGCACTTGTGGTTACAAACCAGTTGGGCTGTATAACACCTTAAAACATTCGTTGCTCTTTCTCAATTATAACAGATCAATGCAAGAAACTTTATCAATAAATTAACATAGCAATGATGACTTACCACCTTACTCCACTCTCTCGATGAAGGCCTCCACTCGATCGTTGGTTGATGGGTGATATTTTGGTGAATGGCTGTGATTTATGAATGAAATTAAATTTCTTGCAAAGAACATACAGACAGTGACTAAAATAGGTACTTAACAAAGCTAGTGGAGTTCATAACACATACATTTTTTTTGAAGTTTTTAAACGTAAAAATGATTTATGTCATTTTGTAAGGAAAAATCATTAAAAACAAATTAAATAAAAAAAAATTAATTTAAATTAAATTAAATGGGAAAAAATGTGTATGTGAAATGACCCAAACTTGCTTTGTTACGATTCATTTTTTTTTTATATAACAATTATACTTATGCTTATATATTTTTTTGTGGACTTTAATTCCTTTAATTAAAAAATCTACACAGTTGGTTGACACATTATGGTTGGACCGGCTAGTCTTTGTAAGAAAAAAAGTTGAGGTGCTGTTTAGGTTATGGTCATGGATGGTTATGGTAGCTTCTCGAGTTTTATATGGCCATTAAAACTGGTTGGAAATTGGACTTTAGTCTTCCTGGGTAATTCGGTGTTTGTTTACTTCACGCTTTTATAAAAAAAAAGGCGTCTGGTTGGAATTTGACGGTAGGCAAAATTAAGCGGTGTTCATGTTCAAAAAGTGCCTTACATGTGGCAAATTCAATGTAATAAGTGTTTCGATGCTGTACAAATGAACGTTTTGTCACAGATACCGACAGTCAGATTTCAGCAAAATTGTAGGCTTATATCATTGGTTGGCTGCTTGCCGATTTATAACGTTGGATTTAAACAGAAGATTGGTGTTCTAGGCTCTTAGGTGATACCTGGCGTGGTTTGCGATCGGAGATGGATTGATGCTACTTATGCATGCCACATGAGCTTTGACAATCTAGCTTCCAAAACTTTGATGAAAGAGAATGGGCTCTGGATAAAAATCAGTGTCGTGTCTACCCTGTGGGTAGACTACGACAAAAAGGTACCAACTTCTGCGTCTGTCCAAATTGGAAATTTACAGATTTCCAAGATATTGAGAATAAAGTTGAGAAGTACACGTGTAGGTATCCTTCTGTCTTCCAAAAAAAAAAACTTATTTTGCACTTTCCTTAAAATTCTGAACAACTTTAAATTACTTTTCGATATTCACTATAAATTAGTATGAACTTGGTCCTTAAGATTTTTTTTCAAGTATTATTTCTTTAAATTTTCAATTTTTGATTGGTCTTTTCTCTTCGAAGTCAGATCACAGAACCCCTTTTATTAAATTTGGGGCAACGAATCAGACCTTTGGTTTTGCAATAAGGAGGTAAAATATAGACTATCAAATGCCATAAGTAACTGTCTTTTCCATTCCTATAATGAAATTAATCGATGATATCGGCCCAGATATCGATAAAAAGTTTCACTTTTTAAAAGGATTTTTCTTCAAAAGTTTTATTCAAAAATGGAAAATAAAAGTTCAAACTAGTTTCTAGAGTCGATGGACTTTTTAATTAAGACCAAAAAATCCAAGTCTGATCAAATTTGGGAATATTTCTATATACTTCGATTATATACCTTCTCTATACATGTGTGTCTGGGTGTCTCTTGTATATAAGGAGTTTGAGCAGTACTTCTATGTTGTCATGAGAGATGACAACCCAAAAGGAAGATTGAATCAAAACACAAAATAACCAAAATTGTCCAACTGTGCGAGATGGTAAAAAAGACATATCAAAAATCATTTCTTGCGTTTTATGTAAAAAGAGGAAGACAAAAAAAAAAAAAAATAATTCAGAAAAGAGGTCAGATATTGACAAAATACTCCGCCGATATCAGACTTTAAAAATGTATCTCTTTTCAGAGGCAACAAAATTGGGTGGCAAGTATTGAAGATAAAAAAGAAGGAAAACCAGGCGTAATGGTGACGATGGGAAAATAAATGGAATTAGCCCATCAATTTAGCCATAGAATTTAAAGAAGTGGATGGAAATGGTGTAGCCACAATAAGTGAAAACAATGCCAATAAAAATTTACAAAAAATATGACCAAGCATATCATTGTCGTTGGTGAAAAAAAAAAGAAAAAAATAAAAATTGATGACTGAAAGTGGCCACTACAGATACTCCCTCTACAAGTGCACCCACCTTAAAAACTACCGATGTCAACAAATTAACCACTTAATTTCCATCAACCACCATTAAATTTTTTTCGCCCTTGAACTCGCAAAAATTTCCAAATGTTCCAAACACTCCAAGTCCAAATTTAAGTGTTATCGTACCAAAGAAAACGACATTTGCTGTCCGTTTTGCTGCTGAAACTTCCGAAGACGACATAGCATATATTAATAGCAAGATTAGCGCTATTCACGAGATTAAGGTATTAAAATTTAAATATGCCGAAAAACTCTGTAAGACTTCATTTAAAATTATTGTTCCTGAAGATATTTTTGAAATAATTGTTAATCCATTTTTCTGGCCTCCTAAAGCTGTAATTCACGAATATGTTTATAGGAATACTCAATAATCTGATGTAGTTTATTTGCCAAACACTCATTCAAAAAACTAATTGTAACACCTTCTGTTAAAGATATTTCCATTGTATGTCAAAATGTTTGAGGCCGAAATTCTAAGTTATCTCCCCTATTAATTAATAGTTTTGATTTAAATCATGATATAATTGATATGATAGGGAAATTTCATGACAACAGTTTCAAATGTTTAAAAGTAATCGAAATGATTGTTTTAATAGTAGAGGAGGCGGGGTGCTTATAGCTGTGTCTTCTTGATTTACGGCAGAAGAAATTTCTCTTCCCTTGTCGGTTGATATTGAAATTGTTGCTGTTAGAGTTTCTCATAAGAATTTAACACTTTACAACACATGCATACGTCGTCTATTCTTTGTGCATTTGAATCAGCAAAGTCTAACGATCGGAGCTTTTAATTTGCAACCAGTGAAAGTACTAACCAATGTATTGGTCCATTATTTGGTTCCAGCTTAACAAATTAATAATATTTACGACTTCTTTGGTAAAATTCTCGACCTTATATGCGTAAGTCATCCTCACGATTTTTTGGTTTTTCCATCCGATCCTTTGGTCCACCCTGAGGAAAAATATCATCCCACAATAAAGGTACAATTTTCCTTAGTGTCCTCTTCTAAGGATTCTGCTAACTCTTATTTGGATGAAACTAGCTATTGTTTCTCTAAAACAGACTACAACCAATTGAATTCATTTTTAGGTTCGACCGATTGAACTATACTTCAATTTTTGGAGTCATTAGATTAGATGATCGATATGTTTTACTCTATTTTGTAAAATGGAATATCTAGAGCTGTTCTGAATTAGTATCTGAAAAATGAATTGGTATCTAATCCTAAATCTTTTTATGGTTTCACTAAGCGTCGATCTAATGATTGTCCAAAGAAGTTACATTTCGAAAAAGATGTTGCAGATGCTGACACTGGAATTTACAATATATTAGCCTCATTTTTTAAAACAACCTATTCTGATAAATTACATAATTCTACACACCACTATCCCTATGGTGTTACGGAATTTTCAACTATTAGTGTTACGCAATCTGATATGCCTAAAGGACACAACGGTCCCAGGCCTGGATGGAATCCCTTCGTGTATCCTTAAATATTGTGCAGAATATTTTGCACTTCCTATCTCTATAATGTTTAATAAGTCTCTGGATACTGGCTATTTACCGCCAATTTTGGAAATAATATTTTATTGTTCCTTTATTTAAATCGTGTAATAGAACTGAAGCGTTAAAATATAGAGGAATTGCTAAAATGAACGCAATTCCAAAATTATTTCAAAAGATGGTGACTGAGGTATTAACTTTTCAAGTTTCATCTATTTTTAGTAAATTTCAACATGGCTTCCGCAAACATCGATCTACTGTAACAAATCTTTTGAAATTAACTACAATTGTGAATGAAGGGTTTAGAAGTCGATATCAAACGGATTGTATTTATACGGACTTTAGCAAAGCTTTGGATAAGGTTAATCATGAATTATTGTTATTGAAGTTGTATCTTATGGGGGTTTCCAACGGATTCTTGAACTGGATAAAATCCTACCTAATGGGCAGATCTCAAATGGTGCAAGTAGGAAATGCTATTTCTAATAAAATACATGTAACGTCTGGTGTCCCTCAAGGAATCCATCTCGGACCAATTTTATTCACATTGTTTATAAATGACCTGCCTAATGCAATACTTCAGTGTAAGGTTCTAATGTATGCAGATTAAGTAAAAATTTCTATTCTTTTAATGAGAAGGCAAATACATAAATGCATATTGCAATCTGATCTCAACGAGTTTTATAAATGGTGCAATACTAATTTGTTGGAACTTAACACTTTGAAATGTAGTCCTATGTCCTTCTTTCGGCTCAAGAAGATTATTATTTGAATGATTGTATAGTAGAGTATGTAGATTCTATTCATGATTTGGAAATCTTGTTGGACCAACGGTTAGATTTTAGGAAACATATTTCTTTAATTACGAATAAAGCTTATAGAAGCCTGATAAATCAAGCGTTGGATTAAAGAATTTTTCGATCCCTTGATGACTAAACAATTATAAAGTACATTTGTGCGGTGCGTAATACTTTAGAATATGGGTCTATTATATGGGATCCGGCCTATTCTATTTACTCACATGCGATTGAGTCCGTCCAAAAACAATTTCTTTGATTTTGCCTCAGAGGGCGTGGCTGGGATCCTCGGGCTCTTCCGTCGCATGAATTTAGATAAAACTTAACTAAATTACCTTCATTAAAAAGCCAACGTACAATGCTAAATATTACTTTCCTTCTCAAAAATATGCAGGCAAAATAATCTCCGATTTCATTTTGAATTAAATTTATATAAATGTTCCTTTTAGACCATCCCGTAATTATCAGCTGCTTAAATTATATTATTTTACATCGAACTATGCAAACAATGACCATTTACCCCGAAGCTTTGATGAATTTAATAATTATTATAATCTCTTTGATGTCTTTGAAAATCGTGATTCTGTTAAAAGAAAGATAATACTACATTAAGGTGTAGTATTATATTTCATTATAGTTTACACATAGTTTTTGTTTTCTCATTTAGTCTCAAATTTTGTACATATTTGTATTGTATATATATCTAGTTTATAATTTAGTCTGTTAGGATTATGTAATCTATAGACTTAAGAATGAATAAAAAACAAGCAAAAAGGCGTAAAGTTCGGACGGGCCGAATTTTGGATAGCCACCACCTCGGGTATATATGTAAACCACCTTTCGTCAAAACCCGGTGAAAAATGCATACCGTATGCCCCTAAGCAGCTATATCGATATATGTATGTTCCTATTTGGACCAAATACTAATAAGTACAATTCATTGTTCAATTGTGTATACCAAAATATTGATCGTTTTAGTAGCTATATCTGAACCATATACGACACGGATGTCGAAAAACCTTACATAAGTCACAGTGTCAAATTTCAGTGAAATCGAATGCGCCTTTTCTGGGTCCAAGACTTTAAATCGAGATATCGGTCTATATGGCAGCTTAATCCAAATCTGGACCGATTTGGGCCAAGTTGCAGAAAATTTTCGAAGAACCTTACACAACTCACTGTCCCGAATTTCGGCGAAATAGGACAATGAATATGCCTTTACCTTTTTACGCTCATCAAGAATATATAGACTTTATAGGATCGGAAATTGATATTTCGATGTGTTGCAAACGGAATGACGAAATGAATATACCCTCATCCTTCAGTAGTAGGTATAAAAAAATAAATAAAAAGTCTTTCTTGCTTCAAAATCTGTTATCTTCAAAAGTAATCGTGAAAAATAT